>NW_028186845.1:861640-865029 GCF_003343005.1 Rhea americana | reverse complement strand
AAAAAAAGAAAAAAGAAAAAAAACTCCACCACCACCACCCAACAACTTATGTTCACTTTCCTTTGTCAGGCTGGAGCTAAGATCTTCTAAGCACAGCATTTTCTACAAAAGTAACAGACCTACTCTAAGAGCGCCAATGTCAAGATTAGTATAGTGATGTACAAGTATTCTATTTTTACAGAAAGCATGATTCACGGACTTGATTCTTGGAACACAGGTATGTTCCTATTTATTTTCCTTAGGTAGACAATAACTTGAAAGTGATTGTACAGTAGTTCTTCCAGAAACCTCTCAACTCCTTTCTTGATTACAAGTGAATTATACATTAACATACATGCTAGAATATCACATTCTGCAATAAGTAGTAAGATGCTACTACAAGCCTCAAGTATAATGTTGTCCCCTTTTTCAGAACTAGACACATTTTCCTTCTTCCATTTCTTTAGGTTATTTTCAAATCAAACAAACACAAATTACTCTTTCTAAAAGTATTGTAGTTGGCTTATCCTCCCCTTTACTTAATAATTCAGTAAGAACATTACCAACACCTGGTGCTTTATTGTTCCTGGGTGTTGTGATTGCCTCTTGGTTCTTCTACAAACAGCTCAGCTGTGGAAAATGCAGTTTGTTGCCTTTGTCCATTTCACCATTAAAGAACTCATTAAAAGTCTCTCTCCATCTTTCTGTAATTGCATTCTTTGTAATAACATTTCTATTTTTGTCCTTTATCTGACTCATGCACAGTTCATATCCTTGTCTCAAATACTGATACCCTAGCAAAATGTTCTGAAGTTTTCTTACTGCACTGCCACTTCAGCTGCATGGAGCCATTTTTATGCCATACTTATTTGATGGGTTCTTGCTTTTGGCTGAATCATCTTGGCCTTATGGAAGTCACTAAATCCTCGCTACGTATCAATATTCAATTGCTTTCTTATATTGCCCATCAAGAACTGTTCGTTTTTTTTTTCCTTGGGGTACTCCTGTTTTTTTTCTTGTTCCCCCCCTTTTTTTTTACTCTGAATATTTCCCAGCTGGTATTAAGTTCTTCCACAGTCTTCAAGCCTGTTCTTAATCACTCCTTGATACGCACATACACAACTTTTTACAAAAAAAAAAAAAAAAAAAAAAAAAAAAAAAAAAAAAAAAAAAAAAAAGTCAGCATTATACTTGAAATTTCTCTCTTCTTTCAAACAACTCAGTATTTTTAAAAATCAGGAACATACATCAGTCAGCATCTACCCTTAGCAGACCTCCTCACTGAAGGCTTTGAGGCAGATTACTTAAAATTTCCACACATTCATCATGAAGCTTGTTTCCTGGGTATATATTTGTTAAGTTCAGGACATTCAATTTTCTGCCATCTTATCTCCTCTAAGACTGTTCTCCATCACAGCACCTTATAGCTGGCTTCTCACCCCTATGGGCTCTATAAACTCAGTCTAGATTACATAATTTCAGCAAAACCATCTAACCTATTCACCTCCTGGAAAGGCCTTCCCTTACTCCTCAATCTTACCCCTTCCAACTTTGGTTCCCAGAGCCACCTTCCCCTTGAACTTCCCACACAGACCCTAAGTGGACAGCGCTTCTGGCTTCCTACTTGACTTTTCCCAAGTCTGGCAACAATTTTGCTCCTTTCAAGAGCTACCAACCCCACTGCACTTTTCCCACCTAGCGCTGCGCTGGTCCGTCTCCTCCTTTCAGGTTAGCCCCTACGAGCCCCCCTTCACCAGGGGCTGCCCTCACGCAGGGCCAGGCGCGCTGCGGGGGCTCCCAGGGCCTCAGCACACTGCGTCACTCGCTTTTTGGGGGGCCAAACCCCCCACCAAGCAATGCTGTCCACAGCCTTTATTTGAGATTTACCCAAAAGGCGTTCAAGCCCGCCCACCCGCGGCCCCTGAGGGGGCCGCAACCCGGCGCCGCGGCAAGCCGCTCACCGCCGCCAGGCCCGGGCACGCCGGGCCGCCCCCACCGCCGCTGCCCGCCCTGCCCGGCCGCCAGCAGCCCCGCCCCGGCCCTCCACCGCTCCACACACGCACAAGCCTCCCGCTTGCCCTCCGCACTTTCAGCACTGCCGGGGCGCCTTGCTCCCCCGCCCGCCTGCCAGACAGTTACTCACCACATACCGCCCTACTATCCTCGCTCATCTGATAGCGACAGCACGGAGCCGCTTTTGGGCTGCTTTTTCATTTAATTTCATATTTGTTTTCCTGTGGCGTTAAGCGAATCTGCTAATTACCGGAAACCAGGATGCCATTTACTCTTCCAGGGGAAGCGGAAGGTTCGCCATTTTGTTTCGGGTGATGGCGACTGTGGTGCTCTGGAGCTGGGGAGTTTAGTGCGGGCCCGGCCTTTAGGGGGACTCGCTTCTCGGACAGTCGTTGTTACTGCGAGTTTCCTCCTCCTCGTTGCATCCTCTGGTGATGTACGGAGGGGTCGGGGGTTCTCGACGGACCGCAGAAGAAGCAGGCCCGCCGCCCCTAATGTTGTTGTCAGGCGGGGGAGCGGTCCCTGGGCCCCCCGGAGGAGGTGGAGGAGGAGGAGGTGGAGGTGGGAATAGCCGTGTGGAGCTGCTGGTGTTCGGCTATGCCTGCAAGCTGTTTCGAGATGATGAGAAGGCTCAGTACCAGGAGCAGGGGCGACACCTTATTCCTTGGATGGGAGACCCCAAGATCATGATCGATAGGTCGGTGCAACCCAACCCCCAGCCTCTGCTGCAAGATCTCCTGTTATAGCCTCTTTCTGTTCCTCCCCTTATGCTGTGGGCAAGTGAGGGGGGATGTGTGAAAGAAGGAGGGCTCGCTCTGGCAGGCGTGTGGGGGTTTTCTTCACTGGCAGAGTTGGAAGGCTGCTCCTCATAGTTTTTCAGATGCTTGTTTTGTAATTTCATGGAGCCTTTCCCCCTGGCAAGGGGAACTTTGGGGTTCCCCTCTCTGACAGCTTCGTGAGTTTCCCCTGAACCCTTCTGATAATGAGTGTGTTTTGAGGCTTCCTCCTCCACTTGATAGGGTAGAGTTTGCAGGATGAATGGAGAATAGGAATGAGCTGCTGTTTTTCATGCAAACCCCAAACATCTTATTTTCTCACTTGGAAGCTAAAGGAGTTTTATTGCATGAGAATACTTATTAGACATCTAATGTTTATGTCTCCTAAGCAAGTAGAGTGCAATGTGTGGAGTGGAAAGATATTTATCCACCTAACTTATTTCTCCTACATAATSTGGCTGCAAGCTGTTGATGGAATCCCTCCAGAGCAATTCTTGACCGGATAGCTTTCTTCTTGTGCTGCGAGTTACTGGATTAGATAGAATGGCTCTATGGCTCTGTATTTTGGAGTTGCTTTGTCTTCAAATTCGTTGTCAGGTGTGGCTTTTTTTTTTTTTTTTT
>NW_028186845.1:858603-861598 GCF_003343005.1 Rhea americana | reverse complement strand
TGGTTTATGGCCTGAGAGACTAATAGAATCTTTGTGGGGTTTGGGGGAGTCTTTCCAATAATATTAGCAGTGCAAGATGGGATTTAGACATTTTATTCAGAATAAATTTTCTRCATATTTTTGTGGAGGGAGATGAGAAATCAGATTGGGTATATTTGAGAGGAGCACTTGAAAGCAAAATTTAAGAGGAGTTGTGGCTTTCCCTGAAAACCTCTTTGGGAAAGGTGGAAGGATTTTGGTTTGAAAAGGATTACGTGACATACTATAACATTTGTTCCCTCCRTTTCATCAGTGTTTTGGTATTAAACATGATTTGTCATGTTTCAATTTTAACATGTATTTGGCTTGGGAAAAAAGAATAAGTCTTTTTATTGCATTCCAGAAGACTGGAGGAATTGTATTGAATTTTTCCCTAATAATGATTTTTATGATTGAAGTTAATTGCCACATTGAAATAAATACAAAAATAGAAGAAAAAATAACCATAGACATGTTAGTTTATGTTTTGTTTTTTGTATCAGAATAGAAATGTTAAAATGTTTGTCTTCCAGTGGCAATTCACTTCTGTGACAGATTACGTTAGCRGGTAGAGGCGTTTTTATCATTCTGCGCAACACTAACGCAGTTTAGAGTAGCTACAGAAATTGTTGGGAGCAAAAACTAAGTATGTGCATGTATATGCATATAATACCAAAAAAATGCAAATAACCTGCATTTGTAAGTTAAGGAAGTTTGCATTTACTAATCCTATAAACTCCTTTGGAAGCTTAGATTTTTTTTTATCTCCAGCAGCAGAAAGTCTTCATTTTCACCTGTTGAGAAAAAACACATTGCTATGAGAAGACATGGGTTGAAGTTTGCCTGTGGACAGAGCTTGATTAACCAGACCTACATGTTTAATTAACTTTTGCTATTAGAATATTTACTTTCTTTGTTTTTGGTCTAGCAAGTTGGCACAAGTCAAGAGTTGTGTGTGGGAAGACACCTCAGCGGAGTCGAGCTTACTGTCACTTTACTTTTCAATCAGTTTCTTTTACTGATGCATAAACATTGTCCYAGTGCAATGTTCTTCCTGCAAATAAAATTATTTTTACTTAGTAGAAAGGAACTGTACGTCATTGATCTTTGCCGTTTTTACGGTGAACCTCCTTAAATTGCATGTATATGTTACTGTTCCTATGTATGTGTGTCTCTCTATCACATAACCCAGAACTTATTTCCTCAGCCAAATGGCTAGGGGCCGAGCCTAGCCATGATTTTACCTCCAATGGACGCAAGTTTCTATGGTGAAGATATCTCCTGAGAGTTCGGGACTAGCAGAAAGAAGCGAGGAAATTTCGACCGTTTGGTTCTTACGGATAGGTATTTATGTATTCGGGTTTGTGTGAATGTAAGCTATTTGACTTTCCAGAAAAACATATTTTGCAAGTGACATTGATTGGTTGGTTGAACCACATACGGTAAGAACTGTTAAGGAAATGGATCCCACTTAAACTATTAAAGGATACCTTTGCCTTTAATTGTAGTAATTTATTATTTTCTTTGAGAGGAATTTAGACAATTAAACAAATTTTCAATACTTGGTGACAAATGATTAGCAAAATTAAACGTAACTTCTAAAAGGAAATATGTTTTAACATATAAGTATTTTTTTTCATTTTTAATGGGTAAGTATTTAAGTAGTCACATAAACTCAAGCCCTAAGTTTTTTGCATTGACCAGCTCTTTCATCTTGCAGGTATGATGGGCGTGGTCACCTGCATGACCTTTCTGAATATGATGCTGAATATTCCACGTGGAACAGAGATTATCAATTGTCTGAAGAGGAAGCTAGAATAGATGCCCTCTGTGATGAAGAGAGGTATTTAGCCTTGCATACGGACTTGCTTGAGGAGGAGGCGAGGCAAGGTATTGCTCAAGGAAACTTCCTGAGTTAGCACATGTTTAAATAAATAATTACGAAATTAAATTTCTCCTACTTATTTTATACTCACTTTTTCTGATGTTATCTTGACAGTACCCAGTGGATTGGAAAAACAGGAGTCTTTGCGTATGTGAGAGGACCTCAGGATAGTTTAAATATAGATCCACACAGAAACTGCCCAGATTCTGAGGCAGGCTGGGATTTCAGACCAAAAAAAAAAAAAACCCAAAATAAATACATTCTTCTTCTTTTTCAGTGTTTTTTTTTTGTTTTTTGTTCTGTTTTGTTTTTTTAAACTGAAAGTCAATGTTCTTATGTCCGTAATTTCTCTAGAATGTTTTAATCCCCCAGCCTTTATTTCTTCAGGAAGAAATAGACAGCAAATATAAATGCTGCCTTTTTCTGTTCAATTTTCAATCAAAGTTAAAATGAACAGTTGAAAAWTTCTTTAATTTCTAAAAACTTAAGTGAGAAGTATTGGTTTTTTATTTTTGAGAAATTAGCTTTTAGTTATGTTGTATTAATTGGTAATTGAATTTTTGTTCAAGAGGAGGAATATAAGAGACTGAGTGAAGCTTTGGCAGAGGACGGTACATATAATGCAGTGGGATTCCGTTATGGCAGTGATTATTATGACCCTTCAGAACCCACTGAGGAGGAGGAGCATCAGCCTGCAAAACAAAGAGGTAAGAGATAAACATAGCGAGGGTTAATTTAGATGAAGAATACATACCTTTGTCTCCCACGTTAACTTGTAGTTGAAGATCTGTGTTTCATTAAAAAATCTCAAAGCATTTCAGTAAAATATTTCGGGAAGTGTTTTACTGAATCCTCACAAACTTTATTCTTGATGTGTTCAGATGTTTTCCTGATACAGCACAGCCAATACTACAACAGTCAGGAGATTTAGTTCTGCTGTCCTACAGATTCATATTCATAAATAGTAATTCATCACGTTGCTCTCTTACCACAATGTTTCTTGGTCAAGAAGGAAAAAGTCATTACAAACATAGAACAACAGGATAATAATTAACCAGAATACACTGTTTACTGTTTTTTTTTTTTTTTTTT
>NW_028186845.1:829928-858549 GCF_003343005.1 Rhea americana | reverse complement strand
AGCTGAGCTCTTAAACACTTGGTCAATGTTTATCTCATCTTAATAGGATGATTATTAATTTTAGAACAATGCACCAAATCAGAAGGCTGGTATTTATTACACTGTTTACTGTTTTTTTTTTTTTTTTTTTTTTTAAGCTTAGATTTTTGTCATCTGAATTGTTAAAATGAATCTCTCTTTAACATAGTTTGTCCCTCTCCAGGTTCTTAGAAAATGCAGAGTTCTGGTTCTCAGTTTCCTATCTTTAATTACAATAACTTTATATTTTTAACATGAAATCTTAAGGAAGTTTTCACAGTGTTATTGAACTGTGTCTTGATAAACTTAAGATCATTTAGTAAACATAGAGTTGTCTTAATTTCATATTGGTGGATTACAGTTGTATGAGATGTATTTATTTTACCAAGTTGTGTGATATAAAAATAAAATGTAGGATCATTTTATATTCTAAAGATTGTTCAATTGTTTTGCAGTTTGGTATGGAAGGTCATGCCAGGGCACTGTCACTGCCACTTACATTCTACCAAAAGTTTCCCCTGTACTTTTCAGTACTGATACTGAATTGCACGATCTTTTCTCGGTTGTCTTTGWTTTGTTTTATTCCCATTTGTCTGGTAAATTGCATGACCCAGCAGTTTTGAACCAGACTGCCTACAGTCTTTGAATATTGCTTATGAAATGGATGTTTTGTACGTTAGGTAGACCAGTGAATAGCTAGGGGTAAGCCTATTGTAAAACTGCAGATAATAGAGAGCATGTTTGTCATTGAGCTCCTCCGTCTCTCTCGCACAGAGAGATTAAAAAAGTGAACGTCCTTACCTTTTTGCTCACTAAACGAGAATCTGTTGAACCTCATAGTGTGTCTATATGGTAAGAGCTGTTTGCAAAACTGTCTGTGAAAACGCGCCATAGTGTTAGGGAATCTACCTTTGATCACTTGTGTAGGTAATAAGCAGAAATTCCAGTTGGTAAGAATGCTGTCATGACTCCAAATTGTTTGACTGGATTACTACACATTATTTTTCTCTGTTAAAGTGATGAGGTATCTAGAACAACTTCAGTCTTATTTATGTCGTATTTTTGGGAATGTGGTTCTATGTAGATGTTAAAATGTGACAAGTTAATCACTGTCAAAGAGATAGAATTACCTTTTTTCCTTACAAGTTAAGTTGCATTTAATATTTGATGCAGCAAGGAAGCGTCACCCTACACTATTACACAATCTTGCGGTGCAATCTGAGAATTTTCAGTGCTGCTCAAGAGAAGCAGATCACTAGAATATTAGTTGTAAAGTTTCTTGTTGAACTGTGTCTTCTAGGATATTTTTAGTAATGATGGCTAATAAAAGAGGATTTTCTAGTAAGTTGGTATAAAAGGCACTTAGGGGGAAAAAGTGAAATAGCAACATTTGTATTATGTTTTGCTGTACTCTTACTATACAGTCTTTCAATAGAATTCTCTATGGCCAGAATTCCCAGCAACATGGACCTGTAAATGCCCTGCATATTTTTTCTGTAAATCATAGTAGAAGAAAATTCAATATTGGAAGGTGCACGTAAAAGTAATGTGAATTCCAGAGTAGTTCTGTGAGCTCTTTTAAGTGTTAGCTGGAATTCCTGCCAAAAGAAACAGTCTTGTTCTTCCTTGGCTGCTTGTTCTTTCTCCTTTCCTTGATGCCAAAATTTCTGTGTGCTTTTTGGAGCTAATCTATTTAAATCCATTAAAAAAATTAAGGAACAAAGACTTAACTCTTTCTTGCATAGATAGGAGCTTCTGTATAAATACTTGCTATTATACTGACACAAGATAAGCTGTTCTGTCTGTATTCTTTGATGCCATTTAACATACGAGGTAACTAACAGCTTGTCATTTGTAATTGCATCTAGTCTACCCATGGATTTTAAATTTCTAAAGAACAGAAAACATATGTTGTCTTGGATTTTAATGTGTATTATTACAGAAGTTTAATTGCTTTATTTGCTCTGTTCAACTCTGTTCTGCAAGTTTGCCTGTAATTTTTCATAAGTTCTTGAAGCTGATTGCTAATAAAAATGTAATGTCAGCATGATGCTGAATTACTTTTAAAATACAGTCATAACCTTTGTTGTATAAASTACATTTTCATCCTTCGGGTTTTACTAGTGTTTGCATTCTCTAACTTGTTAGGGTGAGATTGGGGTTTAGTTTCTCTGAAGATATTTAAACCAAAGCCAGTAGAATAGATCGTGCTCAGAGTTTAAAAAATATAAACTTTCCACATAAATAACTGGAAGAATTTATAAAGCCAAATATTTTTGGAGGAATGTTTCTGTTGTACTACATAATAGACTGTAATACAAATTGACCTTTATAAAAGAATAGCTATTTTAGACAAGCAGTTAATATGATAAATCTGTTTGTTAAGTATTTGGGTATGTTAAACTTGGCATAAAAGTAATTGTACGAATTTAAGACTGACCTCACAGGTTACTAGCAATGTTTATTTTAATCCGTTATAAGTCAGCTACTGGTTTATCTCTGCAGGTGATAGGAGTGAATTTTAGCCTCCCTATTGCATTACTGTACAATTTTCACTAAGCTTACGAAGATGATGGAAGTGCTTGGCTTGTTTGCATAGGATGAAGTGGTACATTAACAGGCAACTAGCTAGATTCATCTACCGCCTACCAGGGTTCTTAATAATTTTAGAGAAAGTTGGTATCTACAGCATCTTAATCTTTATTGGGAAAGGATTCACCTACTGTATTGAAAATGGTTACCCCTAATTTTGAGTGGGTTTCCTTTATTTTTATTTTTTTTTAAAAAAAAGATTTTTGCCATGTGATTGGACACCTGTTTACCTTCAGTACTTTATTCAGGATTATGGTTTTAGACTTCTTGATATTTCCGTTAAGACATGATTTACACAATCTTAATTATATTTACTGTAAAGAAGACTGCGTGTAATATAGGAGAGAGGAGACATTTAAAAATGTTTAGTGCTAATGCTGTTTATAGTTTAAATTGAGATATTCCTAGATTGCACATCTTTGTAGATATAGTTTGTTTCAATAACTTTATGTGAATATTTGTGTATTTTAATGTTTCTTATACAATTTTTTACTCTGTCATTTCTTGTAGAAACAGTTCAGACAGAAAATGTAGAAGAAAATGAGGAACCTTTTGTTGCACCTTCAGGATTGAATGTACCTTCTGATGTGGAATTAGTAAGTGTGTATTTTTAATACAGCCTGTTTTTCAGTCAGTTGCAAGGAATTATGGTGCTTTACTGGATTTTTTCCATTAGCTTTAGCTTGGTAGATTTTTAAACCATTCTAAAATAGTAGCTTAGCTAGTTTAGTAGCTTGTTCCACCTTAGGTTATTGAATCTTCTTTCTCATGTAGAAAATAATAAAATGTTTGTACTAAGTACATTTAGCATCACTTGTGGTATTATTTTAGATAATTTGGAATAATACAATTGTTCTTCTGTATATGCTTATTAAGATTACCACCATGCATCAGCCAACACACAAGATGAATTGTGTATGAAGTAGCAGATCTCTTTTTAAGAAAATCATAAAGAAACTCTGGGGTTGGCATTTCAAATGTAAAGAACAGTTAAACCAAAAATTGCTTCTCTTAGAGATTCTTTCTGTGTTCTTTTTAATTCAGTCCCAATCTGAAGCAGGGAGGAAGTGACTGTTTTTAAAGCTGTTTAAGACTAGCCTGTTGAAGGAGAAAAGTAATAGTTTATTTCTAGAAAATTATAAATAGCATTATAGAAGTTCCTTTCTTGGTATGATGTTACCAGAATTTACTACACTGTAAGCAGTAAACTTGATGGCGGCTTGCATGTTTTCTCTGAAGGGACCTGAATAGTCTTCTCTTTCCAAGGTATTTCAGTGAAATGAGGTAACATTGGTATCTGAGAACAGTTGTAAACATAAGAAATTTCAATGTGCTTCAGTTTTTTTTAAGAGATACCAAAAAGTCAAATAATATTCTTTCGTGTATAGTGTTGTTATGAAAGTGTTAATTTACTTTTGGGCTGCCTTCTCAATTTGATAACATTTGCCAGTAAAGAGTCGAGTCAATTTGTAAGAATAATTAATCTTGAACATAGGCTATTTTTGTAAGATGTTTTCTACTTAATTAGATATTAACTGAAAGTCATCTATCCTGTTCTGTATGTCTATGAAATAAAAGACATTTAACAAATCTATTTACTGTGCAACTTCACTTGTTCTAGTTTTATTTTCTATATTTTCTATTAAATCTTACAACATGCTTCAATAGTGAAGTGCTCAGAAACCTACATCTGAGTTCAGTGAAGATTTTTATATATTATTGCCTTTGTATTATGAGTTATACTTTAGTCTTAGAATAAGAATGAATTTTCAGTCAGTCGCTGTTTTTTTTTTTTTTAACTTTTAGATGTTACTTTCAAGATTTATCAGCATGCTAGTGAAAGATAGTTTGTTGTTCTACAAAGCTGCTTTGCTATGTTTTCTTCTAAAGCTTAAGATATGTAGTTGCACATATGCAATGTAGTTGCAGAATGCAATATGGGACCTAAATGCAAAATTACTGCAGTAAGTCTGCTACTGAATTTCAGTATATTGAAATTATTCAAATGAGCAGAGAGTAAATGCTGTATGTGGGGGGTGTGTRTATGTATATATATGTGTGTGTGTGTGTATTATATATATGAAATATATTTACACAACTAAAAATCATTAGTGGGTTTCACAGGCATTTAAAAAAATATATTTGTTACTGTACCTTCTCCCCATGTAGCAGAGAAGCATGTCATAAATTAAATTGCCACTATGCTGGTCCACCTGTGATTGGAAAAAGCATGGTGATACATTGTTAATCTGTGAAGGTAACAGAATGATGTCCTGGGTCTCTCCTGAGTCTACTGCTAATAAACATTTAAAGACTTGTGAGGTACAGTTGATGAACAGCTTGTTGATGCTGTTCTTAGTGGTGAGGAAGGACAGTTGTTAATAATTTTGAGGAGGAAACTCTAAAGTGTTTGGAAGCAGAATAAAATTTGAAAATCAGCTTGGTAACCTGGAGACTTCATTCAAAATTTGTAAGCTGTAGTTCAACAGGTATAAAATAATATAAAATAAAAGAGCAATCCAAAATATAAATGTTAAATGAAAATTAAGTAGCTAGGCAGCACTACTGCAAAAGAGGGTTTTTTGTTTTGCTGGGTTTTTTTCCTCATTTTAAAAAGGTTGTGGATAAACCTTTTGTTGTTGAGGAGCCTGGAATGCCAAGGAAGTGTGCAATAAGGACATATTATCTTTCAAAATTATGAGGAAAGATTGACAACTGCTTTGTTTTTTCTAGATGAGAAAAGGCCTTAGTGTTTTTTGTATTTCTACCTAAGAACTGCAGGAACAGGAAAACTCAACATAGGATTAAATTGTGAAACTGAGTATGCACAAGTGCTGTCAGATTGTTGAGAACTACATTGCCTCTAATTAAAGCAATCTTTGACAGTGTTCTAGAGCACAAATAAAATTTGAAACAACTAATTATTTTCTGGATTGAATATGTTGTTCTAACAAAAATCTGATCAGCTGAAATAATTCTAAAAAAATATATTTTTTGATCTCATTCAGATTTTTTACTTAAATAGAGCATCAGTCTCTTGTGCTTGTGGTATCTTAAAAAGGTTTTCAGAGTTCTGCAATGTACTTCATATAGAGAGAGAGAGAGAAAAAAGTGAAAGCTAAAATGAATGAAGTGTCATATTAATGATTCTTCGTAAGTATACAGTATGCATTTCTAGATGTTATTGAGCACAGGACAGAACAGACTTTTCTGAGTATGAAATTAAAGACAATGAATGGTGAAGTTTATCCATTCCTCCCCTTCTCCCTTCTTGGTTTTGAGGTTTCARTGCTCCTTACATGGAATTTCAGAAGTGGAAATGTATTGATGGTGTTTACTGTTATTCAAATTCTTTATTTTATTAATGAAATACTCAGTGTTGTCATTGGTTCTTTATGAGAATCTGACAGCACGTAGGAAATGCAATTCTTATACTGATCTTAAGAAGCAACATGTCCCCTTCAAGAAAATGCATGGTAACAAGCTTTTCTAGTTGGGAACAATATTCACATGTTTAGTAATAACAGTATAGAGAGCAGCTGTTGGGAAGAAAAGATTGCATGGTGAGTCTTCAGAGCACCTTAAGTTATTTTATAATAGAGCCACCTGAAGTTGGCACTGCTGCATGAAGAAACACATCTGTTTTCCATCTGGTGATGGTAGAAATGTTTTTATTGCTATGGCATATATCTGGTTTAAAAGAATTTCTTTACTGCCCTGATCTGAAACCTGGATTTGTTTAGCAGYTGAGTTTGGTGTGCAATGGCAAAAACTACAAGGCTGGTACAAGGAGAGGATGTTGCAAAGATGAGGTGAATGACCAGCTGGGGAAGGATGAACTGCTTTTTTCAAGTAATGATTAGCTTACACCAGCTGAAAGTGATTATGAAAATATGGTGCTAAAGAAAGCTAGAAGTGGAGCAGGGTTCTGATGGTGCTTCTAATTCTCTCTGAAGTTCTGATGAACTTTACAGGCTGTTTATGAAAATATAAATATATACTGTTTTTTCTCCCACAGCCACCAACAGCAAAAATGCATGCAATTATAGAACGAACTGCAAACTTTGTTTGTAAGCAGGGAGCACAGTTTGAGATTATGCTAAAAGCCAAGCAAGCACGCAACTCCCAGTTTGACTTCTTGCGATTTGATCACTACCTCAATCCTTACTACAAATTCATTCAGAAAGCTATGAAAGAGGGACGATATGCTGCACCTTCTGAAAATAAAACAGAAGAGAAAAAACGTAAGTAATTGCTTGTCAAATGGCTATCTTTAGGATGTGAGTCGTTGAAATGTCCACTGATGTTATTTGGTAGAAAAGCCACATCTTTTTGACAGATTAGAATGGCAATACTGTCATTCTGTAGCTGAGATTGATATCTGAGATTAATATGGTGATTCAAAATAAGAAGATTTACTTAAACGGTATTAAGAAAAGATCTTTTGGGGAGACTTTGATATATAAAAGCTGCTATGATCTTGGAGTTTTTAGAAACAGGCTATTCCAATGGAAAGTTGGTCTGTGTACTTAAGTGTTTTATTGCTGACTAGCAGTGTCATCTTGTATCTGTCGCTTTGTGAATAAGTAAATTTATGAAAACCATGATTCTTTAAAAAAAGAATGAACATATGCATGAGCTGCACATGTCTTCCTACCTCTCTACAAATCCATATATAACTCTGATAGAATTCCAACATTGTTTTTGTTTAGATTCAAGAGCTAAATCCGAGGAAGATGATGATGATGACGACGACGAYGATGGAAACTATCTGCATCCAAGTCTCTTTGCATCTAAAAAATGCAGTAGGCTTGAAGAGCTCATGAAGGTACTTAACCTTTTTAAAATAACTCTGTCTTGTAAAACATCTCATTATAGGACACACAAATTCTAATGTACAGGAGTTTTTTTTTTTCTTTCAGACTTAGACCATTACTTGAAAACGTAAATACATTTTAGTAAACTTCCAAGTTACCTTTTTCCCAGTACATAAATAATTTTTTTTCCATTTTTAAGCTGTAATGTTCCTGGCTTTGATATGCTCTGACACTGAGCACTGCATATTAGTCAAGAACTTATCCCACAAACTGTMCTGAAGCTAAAGATTTTAAGATATTGTCTTTCATATATTAACTGAGATAGAATGTTTTCTTTCTAAATTTGAGTAGATAGGATCTTGACATCAAATAATAGTTTCAGTGACAAATATTTCAACAGAATTAATAACACTTATTAAGTCTAAGTTTTACTGAATGCGTGAAAAGTTTTTGTTTTCTGAGCTTGCTCAATAATGCAATAATGGGATGGTTATATACATGTATACATACATATACATATACGAGACTTTCAGAGGAGTGGCAGTATATTAATACTTTAATATTTAGCCAAATCAGGTTCTGTATTTGATAATACAACTGTGGTAAGGTAATGAGAGACACTTTTTTTTTTTCGCGTCATGGATTTACCTTCACATCAAATGAAACTCTTTTGACATTTACAAGAAAAAATCTGTGATTCTGTGAATTAAGTTGCTATTGTGAGATAGAGAGCTACAGGTTTAGATAGATTTGCCTGCCAAAATTTGATTTATAATGCTGTGTTTTAAGTAGACTTTTCAGATTTTAATCTCTGTTTTCTTGATTCTTGCAGCCTTTGAAGGTAGTGGACCCTGATCATCCCCTTGCAGCATTGGTCCGCAAAGCACAATCAGATAATAACTCATCTACACCACAGTCAACAGATGGGGCAGCTGTACAGACATCACAAGTAGAGTATTCTTCTGATTGTAAGTACATTGTGATTAGGCGGCTAATAGTTTATCATGTTGAATTGTATGTGGATGCTGATGGGAAGAAAATGTGTTAGTTTTGAAAATGTGTTAGCTTCATATTTTTTCATTCATAATTGGTATTTATTTCAACTTGCTGAATGTTTGAAGGTGTTTTTATCGACTGAGTATCTGTCACATTGTTAGTTGCTTGGAAAAACAAAAACTGAGGGGGCAGCCAACTTCTCAGTATGTGAGTGTGATTATCACAGGTCACTTGATGGTTTTGATCAGCTTCAATCAGTATGCTGTTAATGAAGCCTGATATAGCAGAATTGTGTAAGAAGGTTGATGATTCTTCTAAAACAAGAATCTATTCCAATACTCCAACACAAATTCATAGCTTTTTCCTAAGAAACCAGGAGCCTAGATGCAATAGTCTATAATAACAAATTTTTGGAAATTTCTTGCTCTTTTCCTACTCTTTTTCTATAATTGTGTGACATTTTGTATCTGGTGCAAATAGCTATTAAATCAAATGGCATTTTAGAACTGTACATTACGCTAAATACTAAGTAATAATTTTCATTCTTTTTCCCTGTTAGCAAGATGATGCTGAAAGAGTAAAGAGTACTGTTACTTTGAAAATGTTTCACTGTGTATTTATGTCCTGTAACTGATTTGTTATCAGTAGCTTTAGTGTTCAAGTCATTACATTTGTAAAATCTTTTTAAGGGGAAAAATTGTAGAGCAAAATCTGTGAGTATAAAAGCACATCTTTTGGTATAACTTAATATTTTATGTTAATTGGTAATCATGTGATTTCATTATCTAATACTGTCACCTGTGATTCATACTTAAAGATCAGATTTTAGATCTTTAAATTTTTAAACATTATGTTTTACTAAAGAAGTTAAGTGTTGAATGGCTTGGAATGCACCTAGTTTGAACTAGAATTCTTTTCATGTCAAACTGTAAGTACAGGTGTACCCATTTAAGTGAGCTATTTTTTTCATAACAGTAAAATCATTGCTTTAGTGAGGTCTCATTACTGCTGTTTTCTGCAGGTAGTAATAAACAAGTGGGATAAACTAATTCAGTCATACCTTCTGAAGCAGTGCACTGAGATTATAAAATATCTTCATTGTTGAATAAAAAACTGTCCTATAAGTTAATTCACAAGAGTCCCATCAAAAAAGACTCACTGTATTAAGCTGAAAAGCATATAGTAAATCTGGTTTGAGCAGTTCTGGTGGACTGTCTGACATTACAAAAACTCCACAAAGATATAGGTGTATATCTATTGAAAAATCCCACTTGGGTGGTGAATCCAGGTTTTAGTATGATATACTGTTCTAACGCTGGCAATAGTTTTAAAGTGAAAAAATATTTAAGTCTTTTTATTATATGATCAGTTCATATAATTTTTCATCATTTCACCCTTCTTTTATTCTGTGCACTGGTACAGTGTTACTCATGGAAAATAAAATTCAGGAAAACACGAGATTCAAAGTTTAAAAATTGATCTTTAAATGCTATTTCTCATGACAKTGTCTGAGCTGGAGGGCTGGCTCTTAAGTTCCGTAGCCACAGAGGCTATTCTTTATTTAATAAAGCAGTAGACATTTCTTCTTTTTCTTTTTTTTTTCTTTTTCTTTTTTAATAAAAATGCCAAAGCAATTAAGTGATTATTATTAGAGAGCAGTGAAGAAAGTTGTGTGCTGAGTTTTTTTCCTMTGTCTGATATACCAAGACTTTCCCCCTGCTTCTTTACTCTTACAATTTGAGACTACTGGGATATAAGAAAATGCATGTTGCAGCCTTCAGTACAGAAGGGTTTTATGATAATACCAACCTATAGGTAATGAATACTCTTACTCCACCACATTTCGAATTGTTCTAGTAGCATTGTTGCAAGGAAGTGTGACACTTATTTTGGAAAGCCAGCTGATTATAATACATTGTAAGTTTACATTCCCACCCCRAATGATTGCCTATGTTTTTCAAATATAATATATTTCTTAATACAAGTAAACAATTTTTATTTAGACTGAAGAGAATYGTATTAAAATTGAAATAAGAGCTTTGTGTCGGTATGGAAAAATACTAGATATTTCAGGAAAGACTGAAAATAGAATTAATGTCTCTATAGAGTAATCAGAAAACTGAGGCACCTTACTTTCATGTCAGCCTTGGATCTGAAGGCGTATGATGCATTGCTATTAAATGATAACCTTTTACTTTGTAAGTGAAGTTTGCACTTCCTCTTTTTGCCTTTGTAACTCAACAGATCTTTATTCTGCTTTCCTTAAAGACAATTTAATTTTTTGAATAAAGTCAATACTGCCATACAGGATTGCTTATGAAACTTACTTTAAGAGGATAATTCGTTATAATTTGATGCATTGGTTAAGCTTTGCCTCCAGGGATATAAGTTGTTATTCTAAATACTATGAAATATTTTTACTTGAATACTTTTTGTTTATACACCCTTCAGTCAAATCTTTAGAATTAAAAGTAACTGCTATGTGAAGGTGCTAGGCTAACTAAACCCTTATGAAGTACTATGTTTTCATTTAAAAAAAAAAAAATGGAAAAAAAAAAAAAAGCCACAAGCCTTTGCACTTTCTACAAATGCACGTTTAGAGTCTGACAAACCTCCAGTGTGGAAAACTTAATCAATTCAATTGTTCATTATCTTGGTGTTAAATTGCAAAACCTGTCTGTTTTCTGTGGTCTCAATAAGTAGATATATATTATCTAGGATATATAAATTACATGTATTTTTTGATCCTGGTGCAGCTTCTAAGTTCAATGAGATCAGTATTGATTATGCTAAAAGGATCCAGTTTGAGACATGCAAACTGCTATTATTTCTGTATCTTAAAATCGTCTTGGAAATAATAATTCTCTTCCATTTTAAACTGTTTTAAGATATTTCCATGAAAAATACTGCTCATAAATGTATGCGAAGAAAGTTAATGTTCAGCTTACAGCTTTTATGGAAAGACTAAAACTCTTAACAAGGTTTAAAAAGAGAAAATTCTTGTAGTATTTCTGTGATGTAATATAAGATGGTAAAGCTAGTATGGTTAAATATAACTTGTACTGGCATGTGTCTTTTTTAACTCTTGATAATTCATCTAAACTAATGCAGTTTAAATAAAAGATTTTTCTATCCATTTTTAAGAAAYATAAGCAGATTTTAGTGGCAGTTTTTAATAGCAATATGTTTTATTACTTTTTTTCTTTCTTGAAATAGCTGCTTTTGTGTTACTACAGTATAGATTATCCACCATAAGATCAGGAAGTGATTACATTGTCTCTACTAGAAAGCCTTGGTAGAGTGAGATGTAGTTAAAGTAAGAAGCAGCATCGGAGCGGATAAAATGAATGGCTAATCATGAAGTGATTTAGCTGTGCGTGTCCGTAGTGGAAGACTGAAAAGGACACCAGATAAAATTGAAAAGCATCAAAGTTAAATATAGCACTTTGAAATACAAAACTGTGGTGCTAACTGCAATGGCGTTACTGAAGCAAGCCACTTAAAGCAAGTTTATATGTAGGAATCAGATGCGTTATTGCACTGATTGGAATTACGAAGGGTGTTGCTCTCCATCTGTCTTTGCTTAAGCACTGCCAGTTTTTCTCTAACCTGACACTTCTGTTGTTCAGCTTCACCTGATGAGATTTTTTCCAAGTAACTTTGGTCATCTTTTGAGTTAGATGTGCTAATCTTTCCTGGACTGTTTTCTTCAGGTGGCTGTTGTGTTACGCTGGTATCAGTCAGACATACACTGAGGATTTTTTTTTTCCTCCCTTGATGATGATTATCTGTAGAGTGAGATACTGAATTTGATATATTGGGAATGCTTGAATGCATTAAAACAGATGATGAGGGGAGCAATATACAGACTGAGAATATTCCTTCACTGTTTGTGTGTTGATGTAGAGGCTGCTTTAGACCGCACTCCGCAGAAAGGTTCCTATGTTATTTACCGGGATTTTGCTCAGTCTCCCTGTAGTGTATTTTTCGTCAGGTCATACTGAGCTGACCTAGTAGATGGAAACTAGTAACAGCCAGTAATGGTGGGTTGTTTTCTGGTTCCTTAGCTCAGAGATTCTTAACCTAATGCACAAATATTCACCTCTTGCTTATCTATTGATATGCAGCTTCCTAATAGTGATTTAATATTATTTGGTGCAGTTAAGGTGTGAAATAGTGCCTTTAAGATACAAAACACATCCTTTTTCCTCCTGCTCTGATACTGTATGAGTTGATAAAAAGTAATACATTAAATGTGCTTTAGTAATGTTTAATTAGGTCTGTTTTTGTCACATTCAGTTACTCACCAAATCACTCTTGACTCTGGGCCATTCTTGTGAAAATACGTGCTTTCTGACATCTGTTTGGACAAAAATTTAAGTGGCCCCTGAATCTGAAATTTGAAGTTTGACCCATCAAATGTAGAGTAAAAATTCACCTCCAATAAAATAGATTCAGACTACATTATTCTTAAAAGTAAACTTTTTGGGAGGAGGGAGAGGGGTGAAAACATCTATAATTTTGTTATGACTGTAGCATATTTAAATTATCTATTTTCCAACTCAGGTCAGCCAAACTACAATTGTAACTAGTGCAGAGGTAGTATAATTTAACATTTTCTGTTATAATGAAAGAAAGTCACCTYTAAGCTTTAAGTTTCTACCATTTGTGAATGTGAATGACTACATAGCTCCAGAGTTAATAGGCTACGTAGTTTAATTTCTAATTAACTGGATATATAATCAACACAGCTCTGATCCCAAAGCTGGTAATGCAAATCTGTTTACCAGTTAAGACAAGAATTATTCGAATGTGTGGAGGAGATTTTTACTAGTTTTATTTAAAGCTGTTACTCTTATTTTGATCTGTGGTAGTAGCAAAGACTATTAATACCAGAACTAAGTATGTATTTATTCTAATTTTCTGTTTTGAAAAACAATTTTGTTCTAATAGTGATACTATTGCTTTAATTAAACCACTACTGATACTGATATCTACTGGTTTAATTTCTCAAAGTTAGTTTTGAATCTTCGTGCACTTCTTCCTTAATGCATACACAATTGTAATTGAACTAAAATGCCTGAGGTGAATTAGTTTAGGAAGAATGATTTCATATGAGATGATTGGGTTTTGTAGGCCTTCTCTGGTTCACTTCTTTATTCATACCTGTCTGATTTCCAGCCGACCCTCAGTAAGTACTGATTATGTCCTTTTGATATATATATTTCTTACTCATTCTAAGTGCATTAGTATGAATATTTTTAATGTGATGTGTGAGTCTAGATTCCAGATGTTTTTGTACATGTTTGATACAATTTTTTTTCTAATTGGGTATTTTTTCTTCTCATTAAAATTTTGATCTTAACTATATATATATATATATATATATATATATATATTTGTATTTCTTTTTCTTTAATAGCAACTGTGGCAGCCATGTATTACAGTTACTACATGCTACCTGATGGAACCTATTGCCTCGCGCCTCCACCTCCAGGAATAGATGTTGCCACCTACTACAATGCATTGCCTGCAGGGGTGACTGTATCGAGCACTACAGGGGTAGCAACAGTGCCTCCACCCCCTGGTACTACACCTCCACCTCCCCCAGAAACAACTGATAGCAGCAGTGGGTTGACTTCTACCACAACTTCTACAAGGTACCACCTATGATTATATAGATATGCTGTGTATGAAGTGCTTAGTAACAATTTTATTAATGCTGATTTCTTAGCAATATTCTTCAGTGTTTATACTGTTCCAATCACCTGGTTCCACTTTGGTCTTTAGTATTATGTATGGTTACTGTTACTTGGCTACTTGGAACTTTTTGCTTGATGGAAAAATAGTAGTTGATTTAACTGCATAATAAGCCCAGAGAGCAAACTTTTGTTTAATGTTTACTTGTTAAAACAAGAATCTGAAAGATATTTATATTCTCTTTGTAAAAATGATGTACTTCTGATTTTCTAGCACAATTGCTCCAGTGGTTGCCATTATACCTCCACCCCCAGATATCCAGCCTGTTATTGACAAGCTAGCTGAGTATGTTGCTAGGAATGGAATAAAATTTGAAACTAGTGTTCGTGCCAAGAATGATCTTAGGTAAGAGAAGGCATTATTTTAACTTTTGTTTTAATAGTTGATAATAATTGTTTCATTTTTAAATATATTATCAGGGTGTACATATCTCAGAGGGGTGCACTATCTTGTGTGTGTGAGAGAAATTCAGGGACCTGCCTAAAGGTCACTTTAAAGCATTATTGCCCAAAACAATCAATGAAACAAAATGTCTCGAGAAACCGTGCTATGAATATATGTTAGGCATAAGCTGTATTAACTCCAAACATTGAATAGTATTCTCTGTGCAGATGATTAGGTGGTAAATGATTGTACTCACTGTGTTCGTGTGCATTTTCACAAGTTCATTTTTCTCTTAACAGATTTGAGTTTCTGCAGCCATGGCACCAATATAATGCTTATTATGAATTTAAAAAACAGTTCTTCCTTCAAAAAGAGAGCAGCGACAACTCTCAGGTACATGCATATTTGTATATAGATGTATTACAGATAATTGGAAAATAAATGGGAAAAGGAATTGTTTTTTCTCACATGTTATCGTGAGACTTTTCTTAAAAGGAACTGTATGAAGACATTCATGGCTTGAATGCTCTTTTGTTGTTTTTAAATTTTGTTTTGCATTTGTTTGGGGTATTGTTTGGGGTATTGTAAGCTTGTGGTTATAATATAAAATGGCAACCAGAGAATCTTTTCATGTTCTACACAAGGAAATATGTGTCTTGAGGAGATGTAGAGCTTTCTAGGATTAGGGTTCTGTTCTTGGAAAGGCTAGGTGCAGCTTTTTGACAGTCCCGTCTTCTTGCATGCCTCATTTTTCTTCATGAAATAGTAGTTAAAATACTTCTCTGACATGCTGCTACTGAGGGAGGTTTTGTTATGGAGGAATCCTGGCATGGCTGGCTGAAGCAATGTTGTCTCTCATTTCAATCTTATTTCAATTTCCTACTTCCTTCGTTTCTTCTAGTTCAGGTTATTAGAAGATGATGTCCTGACTTTTCATCCTCGTTTTTAACCATTCTAGCATTAGCTAATAGCACTAGAGCAAGTTTTTTTTTTTTCTTACTGAAAATTACAAATAGTATCAGAAACACTTCATCTAGATCTTCTTAACTTTTCCTGGGAAAAGCTGTTTTCTTTTTAGGCCTTAGGTCATGGTCATCTCAAGGCTTATATCAGAGGCTCAAGAAATAATTACCAATACACCTTTCAGTGTTACTGCTCAAAATAGCTTTCTGGAAAATGATATAATTCTCTACTAGTTATTGTTTGAGACACTTGTGTCTAATACTTGATCTTACTGAAAAATATTTTGAAAACACTATTTTTAAGGACAAGTTGTGGTAAATATGGTAGTCAGATTGTTTAGTTGGTATTTTACGTGCAAAATTGTCATTTACCACAATACTGACTGTTATGAATTCAAGCCCACTGATTTGCAAATAAGAAATTCTAGTATAATAGTTCTATAACTAATAAGGATTTGTTAACGTTTATTTTCTGGTGAAAAATGTACACAAACCAAAATGTAATAATAAAGGATTTCTTTGAGCTGTTCAAATGAATATAGCTAAAAAGCAAGCAGAAACTGATTTAAGTCCCTTGGGGTCTTGTGTAGCAATGCGTGTTTTCCTACTGCATGGTTTTTGTAGATAATAATAAAATATTTCTCTTTTTTTTTACTTTAATAATGTGAATATAGGCAACTACTGCAATTGATTGCTCTCCATTTGGTCATGAAAATTGATAGAAGATTGGACTTTTGGCTTCAGTAATTTTAGGCTGAAGCCCTAGATTCCTTTGTGTTTTTCCTCTCTGAACGTTTTCAGAAATTACTGCTGTTGGTCAGGGAACAGCTGCAGGCAGTAGTGAAAAGATCTCTTCAATACCAACTTTCAATATATTTAACAGCAGCCAAGTGGAAGCAACCAAACAATTTGAGAGACTCATTTAAATGTTACGTTATTGAATATGATACCCTGACTTACCATATATGTATTTTTAATGTTTTACAATATACATCTTCAAATTTTTGTAGTACAAGTTTCTAGCTCACCTAGAATGATGCAGTCATGTAATAGCAGAACAAATAATTCCTTATGCTTCCAGTATCTGATTTTTCAAATCCAAGAACATCTGTATTCTGTCAATGTAGTGCCATAAAAGCCATCAGTGGACCCATCGTTTATCTGGCAGAAGACTGGAACAAATCAAATACTTCAGCCTGTGATCACTCCTGTAATAACTTGAATTTGTAAAGAAAGTATTAT
Source organism: Rhea americana (assembly GCF_003343005.1). Lineage (NCBI taxonomy): Eukaryota > Metazoa > Chordata > Aves > Rheiformes > Rheidae > Rhea > Rhea americana. Next base: position 841,778 of record NW_028186845.1, on the reverse strand, counting down.
ACAATTGTGTATTAGCAAAAATGTCATGAGCATTTATTCTGCCCCTCTGAATTAACTTGAATGGACTTTGCTCTGAACCCTGAAAATCAAGACTAGAAGAGTAGACCTCGAATATGCTTTCTGGCCCTAATTTTAAAAATGTCATTTTTAAAACAGTTGCTGGCAAAAGCAAACCAGCTGAAGCATGCTTTCTTTCCTTTAAAATTGCAACACATTCTTATTGCAGTTCTCTCTGTAACCTCTGGATTTACATGGAACAGAGGCAAACTTGAGCTTGTGACTGCATAGAATAGATTACTGATACACAATTGGCTGCTGATAATGTAATTTTTTTGCAATGACTGGAAGAACTGCAGCTCTACAAATGCTGCAGCAATTCTATCCTGAATTATCCAGTTGATAACCTTGCATTTTTCTGTTTGAAAAGGGAGTATCTTCATCTGAAGACGTTCCAGCGGATACTGCCTGTGATACGCCAAGTGAGACTCAGTTTGCAGATGAACATACACCTGAAGATGCATCTGAACCAAGTGCTAAGGGAGTTCCAGGAAGTAAGAAGGATGTTCCTCCTCCTAAAACCATCAGTGACGGTAAACTGGTGAAAGGTACATTAGCATGATTTGTTGGACACTAAAATATTTGTTGGGATATACTTCCAAAAAAAAAAAAAAAAAAAGAAAAAAGAAGAAAGAAAAAGTAAGGAAAGGAATTACAGCATGTAGAAGAAATAAAGGACTGAAATAATTGCTTTCATATTTCTTATTTTTGTATTAGATTGTATCAAATGTTCACTGTCTGATGGAATAATTGTTTTATTTCAGTTTTTTATTTCAGTGCAAAGTTGAAGGCTTTCATTATTGGGCTTAATAGAATCTTACTTCTATAATTAAGCAATTTAAAACTTGACTATTACAAGTTCCCTATGAGAAAGGAGATATTTCTTCTGAATAAAAGCTGTAGTCTTAGTGAAACTGTACATATGGAGGAAGTAGGCTAGGCGTGTTTATAAATTTCTCCATATTCCCATGTTGGAATTTAGTCAGACTTTCTCTAAGTAGAATGTTTTTTCTCTTGCAGTCTTAGCAGCAGAGGGACCAAGTGGGAGGATCCATTGGAATCCAGTCAAACAAGTCAGCTGATGCACTATTAGTGTCCTGAGTTTGAGAAAATATTATATATAATCCAGAGCTGATTTCCTGGGCTGTCAGGAAATATATTACTAATTTTCCCCTTTTCAGTAAAGAAATAAAAGACTTAAATCTTTTAAGTAGAGCTAAAAGCAATTAAAAAAACAAAACAGGAAAAAACTCTTAACTCTTGCCCTGTGTTCACATGGATGCCTTCCAGCTAATTTGATGGCTTAATTGCTGAAAAGTTAGCCTGCTCCCTGTGGTCAGGGAAGTTCTTTTTGTTTCTCCCTATTCCTTACTGCAGTTTCTTTAGGTGGGCCTTAGGCTCCAAGCACTTTCCTGTGGTTTCCTTGCTTTCCATACGCTGCACTTTCTTCTCTAGGCAGGCTGAGTAGCTTTCCCAGGGAAGAAACAATCTCCCTCATCTTCAAAGATTCCCTTTTAAGAGAATGTGACATATAATATAAAATGCAAATGCAATGGTGTGTATGTGTGTGTTGTTGTTAAGGTTACTAATAAATGGCAACCTAGAGTGCTATTTCTTTTATTTATTTTTCTCCTCCCTTTTTTTTTTTAATTTAAAGAAAGAAAAAAGCTCACATATAGATTATGGAATGTAATCAAAGAGATGTTTCAGGTCAGCCCTGTTCTTTTAAACATACTTCCATTTCCTCTCTTTAATATGGTACAAATCCCAGTTTTTTGTAACTGAAATACAGTAGTTGACTATAAGACAGACATAACATCTGTACCAGATTTCTTTTTCTTCTGCTTCTGAAGGCTTAAAAATCTCATTTAGGATTTGTTTGACCATATGAGAAAGTTGGAAATCACTGTTGTTAYTTGTTACCATGTAATTCTTCGGTTCTTCCATATTTCTAAGCCTATTTTCTAACTCCAGAATTACAAGATGCAAAGCTCATTTTTCATAAACCTTGGCATGTAAATTAATTATTGTATTTAAATTTCCCTAACTGAAAGCTTAGAGGATACATACGCAAAAGGCATTCTGAAAAAGAAAAAATACTGCAGCAGACCGTATGGCAGTAGATTGCTATTGCTTGAAACGTGTGAGAAGTTCAGTCCTTTGTTCTTCAAGCTGTATTTGGATAAACAGTTAACAGATTAATTCTGTATTTTGCAGAAACTACTTTTCAAAACTATTCCAAGGAAATTTCTTTGAAGGAAAAGGATTAGTTCAGATTTAAATGTAGTAATGTATTAGCTATGCTTATTATTTTTTGGAAGATCCGCTRGTAAAACCCAGCTTAAAATGATCCACGATTTCCTTTTTTACTGTGCCACTCTGTTGTCCGCGTACAGGCATTCTTCTTCCTTTGAATGTACTGGGGTGAGTGTGTTGTGTTGTCTTTTGGGGGGGAACAGCAGCTGCTGGAGAGGAATAGTTGACCACCAATCTTGTCGCAGCAAGACTAGCTAAGGAATACTTTTATGTGGGAAAAACTGCTTAGCTTTTGCATTTAGTTCTCCTATAATGAAATGCTGTTAACGCCCCCAAGTAATTAATTTTCATATAGATGGAAATAAGTCTTTAAGTACTGCTGTGTGAGCCTGACAAATGCTATCATTTTGCAAACCGTCAGATTTAGTGTGAAGGAAACATAGGCAAGTATATCCAGCATAGTGTGTCAGAAAACAACCTTGACAGAGTGCTTAGTGAGGAGAAACTGGGAAAATAGTTTCAATAAGAAAAAATGAACCATGGAGAAGAAATACTGAAATCTTTTCTAGGATTCTCTTGTTTGGCCTGAAATACTATATTTCCCTAAAAATACAGAATTTTTTAAGGCATTACTTAATATGGGAAGATGCATATTAAGATTTATTGTAGAGATAATGCCAGTGTAATAATGAGGCATGATACAATTAAGTAGGCAAAACTATTGTCAACTATTTTATGCCTTTTACAGCTTTACGAAATATTTTATCCTAGATCACAGCATTTCTGATTTCATGCTTTAATCCAAAACACTTCTTACATAATTTGGGCAAGGGGGGCACCCTAACTAATTTTGAATGGAGAAACTAATTTTGAATAAACGGAAAAGCATTTTAATAGCCATATTGCAGACTCTAAGGAAGGCCTTGCATCTAAAGCGTAGAACTTTTAAAATTTGTGGTCAGCATTCCTTTTTTCTCCACCCATCTAAAGCTTTGGTATTATAACCAAGGGCTTATGTATCCAGCTTAAGTCATACAATGAAAATTTCATATGAGATTGATCAACCAAAAAAAAAAAAAAAGTGTGTGCAGTAGGGGTTTTTGATCAATTTAATCATACTGCAGCTGTTTAAAAGAGAAAGTGACACGTAATAGATCTGAATATTTACATATCCATAAATTCACAAGGTAAATTGCTACAGACTTCTTAGATGGTAAATATCATGTTGTTTCTAAAGAGATTTTTTCTTTTTTTAAATCTAGAGGAGTAGATYGCTCATGTGGGGAAAGAAAAAAATACTTAGACAAAATATTTGGGACAGAATATTAAATTGTTTCTATTTAACTCACCTGAGAAGATGTAATTCTTGAGATGGTTTAGAGTACCAGTAGTGTAGAGTTTTTCCTGCTCTTACTAAAGTATTTAAAAAGGCTTAAAAACCACTTGTTGTTGAGGAGATTAAAAAAAAAAAAAAAAAAAGTCGTGTCCTTTTCCCTGAAGTAATTTGTATAATGTTAAGATGACTCAAGGGTGTTTTTTGTCTTGTGTTTTGAGGTTTGTTGTTGAGATTTGTTGTTTTTTTTCCACTTACCTTTTCACAGTGTAGTCTTCATGAGAAAAGGCTAGAGTCAAAAAAAAAAAAAAATTCAACCTGCTTTCTACTGTTCTCTAATGATGTGTAAAATCTTGCCCATTCATTCACAGCATCATTTGCTCCAATAAGCTTTGCAATCAAGGCCAAAGAAAATGACCTTCTTCCCTTGGAGAAAAACCGTGTTAAATTAGATGACGACAGTGATGAGGAAGAAGAGGAGGGCAAGGAAGGCCAAGAGAATGCTAATAGTGCTTCAAATCATACTCCAGCTGTTACCACTCCTTGCACTGCTACTGAAGAGAAGAAACCTCAACTTACACAGGAGGAGTTGGAAGCTAAACAAGGTATCCAATATTACACTGAAAGCAAAATGAAAGATTGAGTCGTTCAGGCAAATGGCAAAATTGTTCCAYGAATAAGTATGCTGCTTTAGGTATTTTGAATCTTCAGTGTGTCATTTTAACAAGAATCAGCTCCCTCTGTGGCATTTCCTGCTTATTTTTAAGAATGAAGTTTTCATTCGTTGCTCGACTAAAGTCAAACTGGATTTGAGTACTTTGCCATAATGTATGATCTTTCTGATATTCTTGTTTTGATTACAGCCTGAGTGAAACAGTAGACTTCTAGTTTCCAGATTGCATTAACACAGTCCAGAAAAAAGCATGCCCAGTTCTTCCTTTCCTTCACAGAACATTGAAATGCTTCCAGCTGTTTTTCAGCTGTATAGCCTGCCTGGATGCACAAATAACAACTTTCTTGTTTTGTTCCTATCAAAATACAGTGCTTTTAAGTCTTTGTATGGGTTTTTCTGTTACTGTGTTTATGCCTGTAAGGGCAGAGGGATATGTGGTATGAATCTGAATGAAGCTTTAAAGAGATCAAATTTCTCCCCCTTAATCCCCACAGTTGTTTCACAATCGAGATTGTTTATTAAAGTGATGATGCTGTGTTTACCAGCTTAACTTAATATTGCTCTTATATTTTTGTAGTGCATTTGTAATTTTTCATCTTTAAAACTTGGGKGGGAGTGTTGACTCCTGAGTAGCAGTTCTATTTTAAACTTTGCAGTGCAGAGTATGCTGTAGTGCACATATCTAATGAACATAGGAAATGTCATAAAAATAGTTTAAGATATATTTAAAAAAAGTTGTGGGGGGCAAAGTGTAATTCAACCAAAAAATGTCATCTTGTTTGTGCACGGAAGACACAAATCTAGATGTGCAGGATGAAAAAGTTTAGACAAAATTTCTGTTAGATGCATAGGTAAATAGATTGGTTTGTTTTCTCCCTGTAATCACATAATAATAAATGTTGCTTGAAATGGTCATGAAACTTTCTGAAGAGTATCTAGAGCAGCTCTTTGTGTAAACACTTTAARGTGCCTATAAAGAGGACTGGAAAACATGAGGTAAGAATCAGAGCTGTGAAAAGAGCAAAATGAAGAGTTTACATTACTTCCTTCTTTAAGGAGCATAAAGAAAAAGTTGCTAAATTTAGACGGCTACTTTCTTAAATAGTTCTCATAAATACTGAGAAAAAGGATAAGTATCCTGCATTTTTCAGTTTCAGATGGTTCAGATGTARTGTAGGAGGAGGAGGAGTTCCTTGATGTCACCAAGCTATTTTCTGTGGCTTCTGATACAGAGGCACTAATCTATGAAAGTGTGTTTATTTTTATGTAATATGATGTTTAAAATACATTTTAGCAGCTTTTTACATATAAGATTTTCTTAACCTATTTCAAATTGTATGTATGTTTAAATTAACATAGTACGCATAGTGATCTAAGCGTCTTTTTTGGAAGGTATATTTTAACTGAAAATAGTGTGTCACCTTTAGCTAGAATTTCAGAAACCACATTTATTTCTCATGGATATTAAGGATTTACCAGAATGAATTCTGCTTGTTTATCCGAGAAGTTCCCAGATAAAAACTTAGTTACTGTTTGTGATGAAGAGGCTTCTAAAAACTCTGATAAATGTATCATTTAATTTAAAAAAAAAAAATCTATTATGTGAGAATGATCAAAGAAATAGGTTTCTGCATTCAGAATTAAGGCTTTTTCTTTTGTCACGTTAATAATAATAATGCAGTCAAGGATCACTTATTCATGAATATTAAAGAGCAATTAAGGTAACACATTTCACAGAATTACAGAATGGGTAAGGTTGGAAGGGACCTCTGGAGATCATCTAGTCCAACCCCCCTGCTCAAGAAGGGTCACCTAGAGCATGGTAGACAGGGTTGCGTCCAGGCRGGCCTTGAATCTGCATAGAAGGAGATTCCACAACCTCTCTGGGCAATCTGTTCCAGTGCTAAAGGTTCATTTGCTTTTATGTACATTGAAAGATCACTAGTACATAYTTTTATTTACAAACTAACAGTTTTCCAAATAAGTTTTTCAGTGTAAATCTAAACAAAAATATTTTTATACATCAGAACTTGTTTTGCAAGCTGTAACTAGTATCTATGTTCCCTTTTATGAAATCACTTTCCCATCCTAACCTCAGCTGATGACCAAGCTTTTTTAAGTTTACTGCATTTGTACTTCTTTCATTTTGATGCATCAGACACCTGTTCAAGTCCTACCTCTGCTATACAGGAATTTTATTGCACAATTGCCAACATCAAGAGATCTTACAAAGTTTAAATGGAGGARTGACATTTACTGGTTGTGATTTGTTTATGAGGATAAGTGGGGGATTTATACGTTACTGTAAAGCCCTGTCTGTCTTGAAGGAATAATTCGGATCTTGTTAAATGTATGAATATTTGAAGTATTACTGCATTCAGTTGAAAATAATAGAACAACGGCTACACCATTATAGAGCTAATAATATCAAAATACAGAAGTAGAATTAAGATTATTATTCTCACACCTTAAAATTTTCTAATAGCCTCTGGAAAGAAAACCGTGCTTGTACAGTCCATTAGGTTCAACATCTGGTACTTGAAATTTTCATGAGAAAAGGTGTTTTTGTTGTTTGTTGCACTTATGCTAAAATGAGCAGGAATTACACATTTGCAGGTAATTTTTTGTCCTTTTGTTAATGAATATCAACATGATCTTTCAGTTAATGAAAGATAATTGTTGTAAACTTAGCTGAATTAGTTTAGTAAGAGCTCTAAGGGTCTGACATTGTAGCTGTGAAATACACTCTGGATGTATCAATATTATAGCATTTCATTTTGTGAGTTGAAAAAATTGTGCATTTTAGCTGTGTTTTGGAGGAAATATGAGTTGTGTTACACAGCTGAGTAAATTGTAACTTGTGTTTATTTTTTAATGTGTATTTGTGTAATTATTGATAGACTTTTAAACCAGGTGTGTTGCGTGGTTTATTTTTTTTTTTCTTGCGTGTTTGTTCATAAAAGTGTATAGGCTGTGTTTTCTCCTTCCCCTCTCCAAGTATTTATTTAGAAAACTCATGTGATAGTCCACGTTCTTCCGGAGTCAGGTACTTACTCAGTGCTCAGGTAATTTATGCCTCTGCCAGCCTTCCTGCTCTGAGACTTTACAGAGAGGTGTGTGGCTGGCACCTTGGAATTCCTCTATATTTGTGATTCTGCCCTTGAAAGGAAGTTTTAGAAGAGTAAGAAGTGAATGTGCACATGGATTTTTACTACTTAAAGACAAATAATAAATTAATTAACAAATAGTGTATACCCACTGTTTCCATGTGTTTACAGAGGATGGACTTGGAATACTCAGGGCTGTTCTATTAAACTTGATACTTATTAGATGTTTCTGCAGCATTAAGGGATTCAGGTGGGATGTGTGAGATCCAGAGAGGCTCTGTACAAATCTATCATTAGAGACATTGTTCTGAAGACGAAACAAAATTCTGTTGATTCTTTCTCTTTCATGCGTGGTTGTTTAGGAGAAATTGGTTTGGAAGGGATTTTCATTTCTGAAACCTCTTTGCAAGTACTGAACTTAAATTGGAGTAAACATATGGCAAGTATCCATTTAGCATAACTCTAACAAGGAAAGGCTGACAGCAGCATTTTTATGTTGCTGCTTCTGCACAGGCTGAGGAATGAGTTAATAGGTGAAGAATGGTGGAAAAAGTGACTGTGTCCCATATCCCTCGGCATCTGTTCTTTCTGAAGATGATCTTACTCTTCTCTCTTTGTTAGTTAAGAACTTCTCAAGGCTTTAAAGGAGCTGCAAAATACTGAGCCAAGCTAGTAGAAGGGTATGGGGACTTGCTCACAAATGTTGCTATTTAGAAAAATCAATAACTTACTAGAAGGAGTTGTTTATAGCTACTTTTAAAAAGTAGTGTAGTCTGTATTAATGCTTGATGTTGGCTTCTGGAGCTGTGTGTAAATTATTATAGGACTAGATTGCCAGCTGTGAGGATAAAACCTTTTTATGTGGTGTCTAAAACAGTGGAGTGCTTTCTGGTGCTCTCAGTACAATTCAGTGGTATTTGACTAATATGCTAAATGCTGCAATACAAACACGRTTGCTGTAACTAGGACTTTCATGTCAATTTCTCTAAACTTAAAAATTACTATTTAGTCTTTGATGCTTGTCATCAAACAAGTGGTATATCTGTAAATTAAGATGCTTGGAATTTTGTAATTTCAARTTGATACGTCCTTAGGTCTTTGAATGGATGTAGTAGAAGGACTTGTGGGGATTTTGGGGGAGTGGGGTGTTTTTAAGGAAAATTAAGTTACTCACTGTAATTCACTTTGAACTTAATGTTTTATTGTGCCTCAGCTAAGCAGAAGCTAGAGGATAGATTAGCTGCTGCAGCAAGAGAGAAGCTTGCACAGGCCTCCAAAGAATCTAAGGAAAAGCAGCTACAAGCGGAACGCAAAAGGAAAGCTGCACTGTTCTTGCAGACCCTGAAAAATCCTCTGGCAGAAGCAGAAGTTGAGAAGATTGAAGAGAATTCCTTTAATATTGAGGTAAGCAGGAAATAACTTTCTTTTTACCGTAAATTTAGCAGTAAACTTATCAATAGAATGTGAATCTGACAGTATGTTATGAAGTTGACTGAAGAGAGAGAAGCTCTTGCAAATGGAGAGAAATTTGAATTTAGAAAACTGTTAATCATCTTCAGTTATCTTAAGTATTTCTCATATCTGTTAGTTACAGAATTGGTAGAAAAATATGATGTATGATACAGAGGTCAGTTACAGAAATTAAAACAAGCTTGTGAGTTTAAGTCTGCACTAGTGGTCCATGAATTAGAATGCTTTGCTTTAAAGATTATTTGGATGGATTTTCCTAACACTTACTTTTTTTAATGTGTATTTTGGTGTGAGTAGACATCTTCAAGTCTAAAAACAATTCACAAACAACTGACCATTAAGACTTATTTTGCTACTKTTCTCTCAAGTTTTATTGTTTAGCTTCATTATTACACTGGTATAAAACTGAGGTGAATAGTTAGTAAATTGTTCCATACAGTTTAAAGCTTCTAGCTGGGATGCAGTTAGCCAAGAAGATAAATACAAAGATGAGAGAAAACCGGACTATATAATGACCATTCTTTGTTAATATTGTATTAGATAAGTAGTGTAAATTCTTTAAAAGTGTAGAYATTTTTCTCTCTCCTTTAGGCTCTGGTTTAGTACGGGATTATAAAAGGTTACATTTTGGCAGAAGGATATGATTTAAAATAAAATTYTAAGTTTACAGATATTGGAACAAGGTACAAAGAGGTGTGTATATGCACGTTACTGTGCAGATAGTCAAAACAAAGAAACTTGTAATGAAAGTGTTAAGGGGAATAATAAGTTTTTTTTAAGCTGATTTATGCAGGGCATGCCTGAGCCTAATTTATAATGAAATTATCTAATCCACAGGGTCTCCAGCAGGAACTCTTTTGGGCAATAGAAGCAGCTATTTATCTGCAGCAAATCAAATTGAGTGTGTCATATTTCTGCACTACTTCCTATACATACATACATACATACATTATATATATATATATATATATGTATATATTATATATGTGTGTGTGTGTGTGTGTATCTATGTGTGTGTGTATATATATGGTAGAAATTTGTACCCTTTGCTGCCTTCTAGAAGGCTAGTGTAAAAATAGTCATGTGGCAGAACTGGACTGCTTTCTACCTTTCTTCTGTGTCTGTAATGTTCCTGCCTGTTCACACCTGATTTCAGCATTTGGATATTCAACTGTAATAGATATTACCATAGGATGATATCATCTGGGGGCTTTCAGAAGCTCTGTTCTGAGTAGGTCATCATGTTTGTGCACTCTTAGGCCAAATCTAAAAGTAACCTAAATGTTGATGACAATTTTATGTCTAGTTCAAGAGAGTGGAGTTGCTAATAATGTTTGACTTTTTGGACTATTGTTTCCAAAGGAAAWAAGAGTTACTTTCTTCTCGCTGTACACTGAATTACTAGAATTTATCACAAAGAAGAAAAAGAGGATTTATTATGCTGAAGTAACTTGTAATCAGTTAGCTGTCATTTATCTTCTGCAGTGGATAGATCTATTACCAGTCAGTCTGTTGATCAGTAGTTATAATTACAATATTTCTTTGCCTAAGCCTCTTGAAATCTACTTTGTAAGACTTACAGTTTTTGAGTAGATAAGCTTAAAGAGRGATCGTGGGCCAAAAGGTATGTAACTTAAGTTGTAGAAGTATTTTAGTTCTATTTTACAGTGTCCATGGGTTTTCTAGTAGTTTGTTCATTATGTAAAAATCAGTGGGTTGGTGTCATTGTGATTGAAGCAGATATATAGCTATAATAGGTAATTGCACTTCTCTTTCTCTCTCCTTGCATGCCATATGTGGTAATACAGAATAATCTTCATCTAGTAATTTAAAATTTGTAAAATAATGACTATAAATACATAGTACTTCTCACAGCAGTTAAAAAGGGCAACAATTGATGAGTAAAATTTTACTAACTTGCTTCATTTTCACTTTTGTCATATCTTTAGTAAGGAATGCATACATCAATTTTATTTTTAAGTTTGATTTCTAGTCCTGGTACAAATTAGTTCATTAATACTTTTAAGAATTCCATTAGTTCCATTAGGATAGAAATAGTGAGCCTTTGCAACAGTAGGTGGTAATGTGTGAGTTAAGCACTGAGTCAGTATACCTGTATTTGTGCTATAAGGAAGAGATAAACAACATCTCTGCAAGAAATTAATCTCAAAAGTACAAGCTACAGAAAAATTCAGATTGCAAATTTGTGTTTTACAGTAATATAGACAAAGCTATAGTCAAGGTCTCAGCTTCTTCTGTGAACAAGAATGAATTTTTCAGTTGTGTACTTCATTCTATTTGAAGAGTAGTAGTGAAATACTTCTGTCCTCTTACTCCAGTGAATGGTTTATTTCAACAGTATATTTGTGATTTTTATTGATGTCTWCAAGACCATTATAAACAGATTAAGAGAGATGATGTTTCTGGAATTAAATCATTTCCAGCTTATTGTTGAAAGCTGGAAGAGGTAGAAATCATACACATATTACATTCTTTGTCTCCTGTCTTTAACTAATGAAGGCACTTATTTCCTAGGAGTGATTTTTTGCAATTTTTTGAAGAAATACAAAACTAAACTCTTAARAACTTACCAAAGCCACTGATTTGCTCTTTTCTTACACATAAATGGAAATTTCTGTTTGCAGTACCTAAGAAATAATGTGTTTCACATAAAAGAAACTTTCTGATTTCAATAAAATAACTACAATTTTAAAAGCCTAAATGAGGGATTTGCATTCATTATATACATAAAATCCTTCTAGTATTGATCTGTTCATACACTATAGCACTGTACTGAAGCTTTTCTCTCCATCAGCAGGTTTTGGCAGCAGAGCTGCTTTCTCTATCCAAGAGTCACTTTCCACTTTGTTACGTATTTTCCATTTAAGTTTCTGGTTACTTGACTTCTTCCCATTCCATGGAGGAGAATAGGTTAGTTTACTACTTGGAGGTGT
>NW_028186845.1:805349-829898 GCF_003343005.1 Rhea americana | reverse complement strand
ATAAGTCTCCTTCTGCCAGTATAGGGCATGCCCTAAATTATGATGAAGCGATAGTTTTACTTCCAAGAGAGTCACTCCTTTTTGTCAGCCTCAACATCACTTTATCTGAAGATAATGTCCCAATCCAGAGTAATTTCATGTATGCTTGCTAAAAAGTTAGTGATGGGGGCATGTATTTTCTGTACATGCACTAGCATCTCCAACAAGTTCAGACAGTCTTATGTTCTTAGTGGAAGAAAAGCTCTATCAAAATCCATTTTCAAAAAAAGTCACCTTAGACTTGCATCTTCAATGCAATAGCTGTAAACAGCAGGTGGGCAAAGTAGGAATGGGCTTTGGTGTGGATTGCGTAAGGTTTCCTGAAACTCAGTCTGTACACTGAGAGTGTGAAATTCATTCACCTTAGGGTTCTGCTGCTGGATCCTACACAAGCCAAATTTAAATTCTTGTGTTTCTTTATATATGCTGCAGTCAGACCTGTGCATGCTGCAAACAAAAGTATCTTTGGGAAGCAGTTCTGGAGATGCATCGCTCCCAGAAAAGCCAGTACTTGATCATTACACTGATAAGCCGAACTTTCATCTTTGGACTGGTTGAAGATCAAAAATATTGCTTTGCTTGTGGCAGACTGGTAGCAGAATGAACGATGTGGCTTTCCATCATTTCCTTTCCCACAGTACTAATAATTCCGTTACATCACAAATAATTAATTCCTCAGTTGTTTGTGATTTCTTTTTTCTAAGTAAATTTTAGATTATGCCTCAAAAAATTTTAGGAGAACAGATAAGTGAAAGATGTTTTGGGTGATCCCTATCAACATAGAATAGCAGGTTTGTGAATTGAGTGTGGACACATCCTGAAAGAGATCCTGTTTAGGATCACTGCTACTGTTAATACTCATGCCAGTCAACGGCAAAAATTTATTTAGGTTTGAGTTTTTTTTTTTTTTTCCAGTTCTGCTTGCATTCACTCTTTAATACATACAGTGATAGAGCAAAATTACTCAGACTTGCTGTCCTGCTGTCATTCTCAAGGAGTCCTGTCAAGAACCTATACATTCTTAAGCTAAGATACTTCTGATGTTTATTAAGATGATGCTCGAAGTAACTGTAACTCTTCACTAACTGCTGTCACTTTTTCAGGAGAGCAGATAAGTGTCCCTACTCACATTTGAACTTCTTCTAAGGTCAACTTGCTGAAAACAGTCAAATTTTCAGGAAAAACCTTACCTAATCCCACGTCCTAGTAATCTTAAATGCAGTGTGTTTAAGGAGAGTTTCGAAGGAACCTGTTTCACCACTTCTCACCAGTAGAAATGGTGTGGAAATGCTTTCTTGATAAATGGTTTTCTTTTGAATATCAAATATATATTTAAACATCACCAATATGACCTTTCTTTCTGAAACAGAAATGACATTTATATTGGGAACACCAGTACTGTGTGAATGAACAGTCTAAAATGCCATAATATCTTGGGAAACAAAATAGTCTTCCTACCATGCTCTCTCATTTTCCCTGTCGTTTTTGCACTCTCTATACACAGTTATATATGTGTATATTTGTTTTGATTTTTAGTTTAGTTTGACACATGTTTTTCAAGCTGATGCCTTTGGATAGTGGGTCACCAGTTTCGATTTCTCGTATTTGAAAGTTCTGCCCTCTATATACTACTTGATGCATACACTGTCTGCTGTTTAAAAAAAAAAAAAGCGTGTGGGTTTGGATTTTTGTTTGTTTTTCTATTTTGTTCATGCTTTTATGGTAGTGGTTACAGAGCCTGTTTGCATCAGGTCTGTTTGCTCTGTAATTAGGTGGCTCCATAAATCTGACATGATGCAAGTTTTAAGTATTTATCTATTTTTATTACCAATAACTCGATACACAATCAGTTTGTCAACAAGTTGGTATGTAATCAGAATGGCAAACACTGCTAGAATCAAGAACTACACCTAGTGATAGATGAAAAACTAGTTATGTGATTTGATCAGTGGAATTAATTAGGGATGTTCTACAAAATGAAAAATAAATTATTATTTTTAGGAGTCTGGTAAAAATGTCATTTAATATATTTGGCTCACCTTTTGCGGGAAGGAGCACCCAGAGAAGAGTACARGAAACAAAGATTGATATGTAGTGGTCATAAAGGAAACGGAATGATTTTTGTAGTTTTAAATCCGTCTCAGAAATTGGAGTAGTAAATGAGATATATAATAAAGCATGAAGAAGAGTTGAAAATTTCTGTGGGGGACACATAATTCCCATGAGATTGCTTTTGCCTAATAACTATGTAAGAACTAGTAATGCTATTTATGTGTGTATGCACCAGCTGAATTTTGCTGAAGGTTTGCTTATCACACCCTGTAGAAATACATTAGAAGAGCAAAGCTTTTTTGACCTCTGTCAGGTTTTCCTGATACCRAATGTTTCTTAAAAGAAATGCTGTTACTGACTGTATGTTATACCTTTGAACAAAATTGATTCTATTAACTGCATGTAAAGGACAGTTGATACCCTAGACCGTACATAGTGCTTTTATGCTCTTTGCCTTCACCTGGATCATAAAAACAGTCAAATCTGCTTTTTCTATAGCTGTACTCCTTTTTTTTTTTTTTTTTTTTTTTTTTTTTTTTTTTTTTTTTTTTTTTTTATGGTTTTGTGTTTTTTCTTGAAGTAAAATCAAGCAAGGGGAACAGAAAGCTGAGAGATCAGCTTGAGCAGTGAAACAGCATAGCTTTTCAGAAATGCCTTTTTACYATACGGACATGCATTACAACAGTACAGTTATACATCAGGCCAGTATTCAAAAAATGTTCTAAGTTTGGTCACAGTGACCAAGGACTCAGATCCCAGAAAGGACCACCTTTTAGTAACATTGTAGTTAGTCAAATCTCTGCCCTTTTTAAAGTTTTTAGTAAAAAATAAATAAATGAATGAATGTAGTATTGCACTTTTTGTAGCTTTCGTATGTAATTCACYACTTTTGTAGCAAGGCAATTAACATACCTGTTAATTGCAATCTGTCCTATCATCAACAAGCACAAGTTCATTGCCTTATGGTAGGAATCAGCTTATGGTAGGAAATTCCTGACAAAAATAGGAGAAGGGGCCAGCACTGGTGGTTGGCAAGACAAAGCTTCATGTATTTGCTGTAGTATGATGTGTTTGACTACGTTAAAGTAGTTATTTGATGTAGTGACAGCTGGTTTGCATTTGTAGTTCAGTATTTCTTGTATACAAGCCATGATTTACCTAATAATGTATTTACTGGATTACAGACTATTCTGCTAATTTGTCATATTGTATACTGTGTCAGAAATGCTGACATTTTTAGATTGAGTACTTTGATCTACACGTAAAAGACAGTTGCACTCAAACTGTTAACTCTGTAACTCTTACCATCCAATTTAAACAAGGAGAGAATTTGCAGTCATAATGCTGTAAAAATTGACAAGCATATAAATTGAAAATAATTCTGTTTTAATGACATGTCCAAAATGCCATCTGCCTTTTTGTCTTTGAATATAAAGATTCTGTAGTACCAGGCAGTACTACTTCTTTCATCTTTTCAGTCCTGAAGATCTGTTTTTATTCTTTTTGTCAGATAATTTGTCCTTTTATTTGTCCTGTGTATAACAATCTTTTTTCTGCAGAGGATAGTATGTTTACAGGTGAAATAGAAATTCATGGTACAGGTTTAAAAATAAGATGCTATTCAAGTTTTTCCAAGCATAGGAGGGTTATCAACTGGTTCAGATCATGTATGTCTTTGATACTTACTGCTACAGTTGACCCTATTTTTTTTTTAGCAGTGACCCATAGGTATTACAGTATGCATCTACAGAATGTTAAACATGTGCAAGTTGCATACTACTCAGCCCTGGGGAGGCCTCATCTCGAGCGCTGCGTCCAGTTCTGGGCTCCCCAGTACRAGAGAGACATGGAGCTGCTGGAGAGAGTCCAGTGTAGAGTTACGAAGATGATCAGAGGGCTGGAGCACCTGCCCTACGAGAAGAGGCTGCGAGAGCTGGGCCTCTTCAGCCTGGGGAAGAGAAGACTGAGGGGGGATCTGATCAATGTGCACAAGTACCTGAAGGGAGGGTGTCAGGGGGACGGGGACAAACTCTTTCCAGTCACCCCGTGTGACAGGACAAGAGGCAATGGGCAAAAACTGAAGCACAGGCAGTTCCGCCTGAGCGTGAGGGGGAATTTCTTCCCTGTGAGAGTGASGGAGCACTGGCACAGGTTGCCCACAGAGGTTGTGGAGCCTCCTTCTCTGGAGATCTTCAAGGCCYGCCTGGATGCAACCCTGTCTAACATGCGCTAGGTGACCCTGCTGAGCAGGGGGGTTGGACTAGATGATCTCCAGAGGTCCCTTCCAACCTTACTGATTCTATGATTCTATGATATAGTTTTGTATGTATTTTATTAAAAAAAAAAAAAAAAAACTTGATTTATGAGCAGAACTTAATTGTCTAATGAGTATCATAGGACAAATRCTTAAAGAATAGCTTTAGGGAAAACTGAATCTTTCAGGGTCATCCATTTCTTAGTTCTCAATTTTTTTTTTTACTATCTATTTTTTTATGTCTTTTTTTCTGTTTGGCTTGGAAGAGGGTCCTTTGTCAGGGAAGGCTTTCTTTATCTTTTTTTTATAAAAAGAACAGATAAAAGCATAAAACAAAATTGCATACTAATGTGGTATTTTGCAGGAGGGGGAGAGGAAACTTGCTGGTATTTGGAACTTGAGGGGGGGCTACTGTTATCTCGAAAATTGCAGGAGAGCCATCATAAATAGCAGAAACTGTGGTAGGAGGAAGGACTAAGAATGCTCTATGCCTTGATTTTATTTTATTTTTTTTTTTAATCTTCAGAGAACTTTAGATATAAAGCCATACTGATCCATGCAACAAACACCAATTCACAGYCATCAATTTATGTGTAGTGGGCCATTCAAACTTGAAAAAATTGTATCTGTTTTTTGAAGAGCTTGTCACAGGCAATGTGATCTTTATAGCTGCATTCCAGGGCAGCAACTAAACCTTGATGAAACTGTAGTCTTTCACTATTTAATTTTGAGACTTATTCTATAGGAAGTGTTTTTATCACATATATTTWGTCATTTGAGGCCAGTTTGTTTTATTTCAACTGGAACTGACAAACTCTTATAAAAGTAATAACTCCACTTGCGGTTCGATGCACACGGCAATCTTGCCTTTGCGCTGCTAGTGGGACAGTTACTTATTAATACTCAGTCCAGGAATACTTCAGCRTAAGCACTGACTTGTTTGTTGTAAGCACTTTTTAGTTCAGTTCTAATGTTGGTTCATACATTGGCTAATGTAACCTCTGAGTAACTAACACATGTTCTGATCTTATGAATACTGCAAATGTCTTCTAACRAGCTGAGTACTTGTTCCTGTTTCTATATACCTGTTAGTTCTTCCCAACAGAGTTCTTTCCTTAATCCATTACTACCAAACAAGAGTTACTGAATTGCTTGTGTTTTCCAGAGAAATACCTTTAAAACATTTTTTGTACTGAGTGTTTACTATAGGAAGCATTCCTTTATTAGGATTCCCTTCAATCCTCCGAATAAAACATTGAAGAAAAACTCTGGCAATCAAAGTATCTGACMCTAACACGTGGTAAGGGCTGAAAAAACATGCTTTTACCCAAAATGGATCACTTCTGTACAAAGTAGATTAGATGAACGGCTATCTGAAAGTATCCAGTGTGACTTCCTAGAAGAGCTGGCAACAGAGAACTTCCATGCCCTGAGGTGTGAGTTAAATGCAGCAGTGCTGCAGCTTTGTGCTAGCTGGTCAGTGAGGCAGAGACTTTCTGACTCTTGGAGATGCTTAATGATCTCCAGATATATGAGCTTCCCCTTCCCAACACACACATTCTCCTCTTTGTTTCTGGTTCCCCGTCTCTAGTTTGCCTGGATGCACTTTCCCTAGGGAAAACCCAAGCTGATGACAACTTCTTTTATTTGTCAGACACTAAGATGGTGGGTTCTTTCAGAGATTTTTATTTAGCAGCATTACTTATACACCGAGAAACTTTTCTGCATGGCCTTGCAACTTGTTGGCATTAAGTTCTTTCACTTAGCTCTACAGTCTGTGCAGGTGGGGTTTCACACCCCTTTACTAGTGATTTTTTTCCATGAAGGCAAATGCAGTTGCCACTGAGGGGTTTGGTGCTGTTCTTCGCAGCTGATTTGCCGTTGTGACCTGACAGCCGCAATCTCGGCTCCCCGTCTCTGGTGCGTTGTGTAGGTTCAGTCCGGTAGGTGATTTCTTTTTCTGTGTTAGCTGTCRTCCTGCGCTCCAGGACCTCCGTGTTCACCGAGGGGAAAAGTCACTTCTGCATGGCTTCTACTATAGCTTTCTAAACATGATTCAGTAGTAACCTGAAGCAGTTCTGTCTGAACAGGCAGAAAGCCTGCGACTGCACTGAAGGGAGATGCCTGAACAGCTCTGTCCCTCTTCCTGCAAGTGTTCTGAAAATCACGGAGAGCACGGAGATGCCGTTCCAGCATCTGATGCTTTCTGTATACATAGGGGTGCTGAATGTCAGGGACTCTGTTCTGGTTGTTGAAAGCATTGCAACGTTAGTGCTAAAAGTAACATGTTGTTCGGTTTTTAGCTTCCTTAGTGGCGCTGATATGATAGCTTGTATTTTATGCAGCTGAATGAACTTGGCCCTGAAAACTGTTGTTTCTTACTTCTCTCTTGTTTTCCCTCTTAACTCTACTTTGCCTACAGCTGTTTTGTTTCAAGCTAGAAGAGGTATCTACTTCAAGGCAAACTGATCTGTTACATATTCAGAAATCTTCAAAGGGAAGAATAAGATACAGAGATGATAACATTGTCAAGGAACAAAAGTAGGCTGCAGTAGTCTCTTAGGAAACCTTGGAGTTTGGAGATGAGGTGTCTGGAATTGTATGTGGATTGTGAAGTTAGTGGAATCGGAAATGGGCCTCTAGGAAACCAGTTATCCTGAAATAGGAGGGGCATTTACATTTAACTCAAGTGTGCATGCTATAAAATGTTTAAAATCCCTGAAGCAAATGAGTTTAGTACAGCTTTGTTGCTATTTCTGTAAATAGTGTAATAGCCATTACCAGTTAAAGCTCAGAAAAGAATCATAGCTCTCTAATACTGGAAGGAAAGCCCGATTTCCAATTATTCAAATGTAGTCAACTCTATTGCCTTGACATATTCACAGTAGGGGAAGGATAAAGAAAGAGAAAAAGATCACCAAYTTCTAATTTGGTTATTTCACATTTTAATGGATTAGTTTCTATTCTGATCACGGTAAGCRTCCTTGTATCAAATGGTGAAGGTGTCAGACCAGCCTGAGCAAAAATTATGACAGAAGGAAACTGATTTCTCAGTTGCCTTGAAATGGCAGCTTGGGGAGTGACAGAATTTGAAATAAGGAGCATATCTGTAGTGCCTGACTTGACTTGTTCTAAACAAGTCATTCAGCAGAATTCTCTCAGGTGCAAACTGATAATATGAAAATTTATTGAATTATTGCTCTGCTTAATTGCCTGTAGTCAGAAATATTCACTGAGTATGAATTGAGTAATGACCTAATTTATTTTTAAGATTAATAACATTTTGTGATCTTTCAAACTCTTTACATGCGAAGTATTTATTTTACAAAGTATAAAAATATTTTGTATCAACATTATTTCATTTTTACTGTTTTTTGTGATGTAATTGAAGTAGTACTTTCAGGGACGGAAGTGGCTTTATTTTGAATGTCAGTAGTTCCTGATTGCATTTTCAAGTTTATCCCTTTTTAAATAGAAAGAATACATAGATGAACAGTTTTCTGACAGTACTCATTTTTTAGAATGCATTTCTTTATTAAAAAAAATGATAATAAAGCCAGTTGAAAACTTCAGAACTGTGTCCTAATTAGGTAATTAAGCTGACAGTCTCACCATGTGTATCCCAACTTGCGTATGTACCTCTGGGGGATTGTATAGGCCTTTATTAAATACTACTAGATAAATGTTTTGAAGATGTCAGCCTTACCTAATAATACTAATGTAGCACTGTGAGGGTTTAAAGTATTTATGGGAGGTAAATTGTTGCTGATTTATCATATATTTTAAGACAGACATATTTCTCATGTGTTTTTGTGAGTCAAAAAATGTAAGATGAGTATTTAAGTATTATTTTCCTTGCTGTTACACTTATTATTCATTTTTTACAAAAAGTGCTTAGGGCTAGAAAGAGTACTGAGCAAGATATCTTAAGTTTCTTTGCCAGAAGAAGGGTGCATTTATGTGACCTGCGCAGGATTGGAAGTTAAGCCCTCTGTTCAGTATAAAGAACTAGAGATGTTTGTCTGTTGTCTATGCATATATGGACTTTATAGATTAAAAATTTTTTTTTTTTGAAAACTGAGTATTATGTTGTTTTTTTGTTTAACTTTTGATTGCAGAGTGTCAGTAGCATACCATGTCCCGTCACGGCAGTAAGAACTTTACCTACTTCAGAAGTTAAACAAGCTGAAAGGCCTTTGAGCAAAAGCAAAGATCCTCCTAGGGATGAAGAAAAAGAAAAGAAGAGAAAGAAACACAAGAAAAGATCTCGGACGAGATCTCGATCGCCTTCCAAGTATCATTCGTCGTCTAAGTCCAGATCTAGATCACATTCAAAAGCAAAGCACTCACTTCCTACTGCTTATAGAACTGTCAGACATTCAAGGTGGGTTTGGAAATCAAATGTATTCTTTAGGGTTCTGTATGGGCTAATACCTAACACGTTTCTGCACTTCTTTCATTATGTAAGCTTCTTCATAACCGTTACAAGGGGTATAGTCATCTTTAACACAGTGAATAAATAATCATCAAATGTTTAAAAAAAAAAAAACTTTTAAAATGGCTTTAACAAAATAATCATTAGCTTCTAATTACATAATGCAAAATTTGCACCAGTAAATGCTCTTTCAGTCTGGTCATAAAATACGTCATGATAATATGTAGGAATGTGATTATAACAGGAAGAAGAGAACTTGCTAAGAAATCTGTGGCTGTTGCTGGTATAAAGTAACCAGACAGTACTAAGATAAGAGATAAAGAACCATGTGGCTAAACAGCAAAGTTCAGAAAGGAAGCAAGCATGAGTAGCATGTGAGAAGATAGATGGATGAATGGCAAGAGAGAGAAGACAGGAAACCGAGAAGGGTGAAAACAAAGTTGAGGAGATGGAGAGACCAAATAAGAATGTAGCCTAGTGCAGTTAATTCTATATTTAATCATAAAGGAGACTAAGTTCATTATATTAATTCTTTGATTATAAGATTATATTCTGTTGTTAATACTGTTAATCACATCTAAGACATTTCTGTCTTAGTATCTTTAAAGTTTAATAACTCAAAGCCCAGCCACATAGTAGTTGCTGTAGTCGGTAGGGAGAACATATTCCTGGGGTAGTGTTTTCTAAATCAAGCTACAAATGCCTGAACAGTGTTTAAGTGACTTGTGACGATATCAGCTATATTTCAGTTCCTACCCCCACTTTTGGCAGCATACCAGAACTTACAGCCTCATTTTTTCCCCTGTGCATTTTTGTTTGTTTGTTAGCAAGGTGTCTAACACTAACACTAGTAAATGTTAATGATTTAGAACTTGTTCTTTTATACTGCATTTTTTAGATTAACTAAGTTCTTTGCTGAAGACATTTCTGTTATTCAGAGATGGAGGAAAATTAAATAAAAAGAATTTGGTGCATAGGGCTAAGTGATCAGTCTGACACGCTGCTTGTTTGACTACCTTTGACCTTGCAGTCCTGATACTCCATGTGTTTTAGGACACATTACAAAGTACTTTGTGCCATTCCTTTTCTGTGCATACCAGTGTGTAAAGGGGATGATGCTGAATGAAGCTTTCCGTGCTTAAGAAGTGAATACAAATCTTTTCAGGGCTAAGGAAATCTTTGAAAAGTCTCCTCAGGTGAACCACTCATCAACTCCCTGTCAAGTCGTATCTTCGCTCAGAGCTGCCATGTCACTTCATCTAAGCTATGTTATACATATTTGTCCACTGTTTTATCATTACTATGATGTTACTCTTTGATTTTACCATAAAACAATAAAATAAAATTGTCTTCCTTGGTACCTTCAAAAACTCACGTGAGAAGATCCTTACCAGCACTTGGGTATGCAGCTCAGTGTGGTAAAGGCAGTGCCACATCTTGCATGAGCTTGTATCTGGCACTGAGAACTTGCAAGATCAGTTTGACGTGTACTAAGATGTGTTTTCACTGATTTCTGGGTGATCGGAAGATCCCTAATCCTTTAGAGAGGTTTGAATTCTTTCAGCTCGTCTACATTTGGTTCTGCAGGTGCCATGTTGAATGTGTCTACTGGCATAGATCAAGTAACAGACAGATAACAGCTGTAACATAATGAATCAATACAACACCTGGATTAGATCTGATTGGATATTTTCTTGATCAGCTGTTGAATCCTACACCCTCATTGAGAAGACCAAAAGGCTTAATGCTGGATACCTGAGTTTTACAGTTGTATGACAAAATTTCAAAATGTTTTGCACCACATCTTAAAACTTGGCTAAACTTAGAGCTGAATGGAAAAGGCTTTTCTACCAGTTTAAGCCAAGGCTTCTTGAGGGTCTCTCTCCAATTCAGAAACCCATTTGTTTTGGGACTTTAAGGCAGTATCATCAATGCTCAGTGACTGCCAATTCCTTTTGAATTTTTTGCAGACCATTTGAAACATTTGTAGTAGCCACTACAACAGGTAAGAGAGCTGTTAAAGTCTGAATTACAGCATTTCAAAAGAACATGCCTAAACCTAACGTTCTGTGCAATGTCCTCTTGTAATTTAACATTAATGAATGCCTTTTTCCTGGATATTTTACTTAATATACTGACAGTATTGATTTACCTTAATAGAACTGCTACTCTTAACGCCTTTTTTTGGTTGTTATTTACCAGTAAAGAGCAATTTGATGGGAAGACAATTAGAATTCAAAATAATTTTTATAACCTGAAAAAAAGAATCTAGTCAATAAAGACAAGCAGGTCTTATGCAGGGTGGATCAGATATCATCAGCTGAAAAACAGATTGCACAGTTGCAAAGAATACAGTTGTACTGAGATGTATAAACATGAATAGTATATGCAAGATGAGAAGTAAAATTGTTGTTTGTCTGTATGGCAGTAGTTAGGCCTTAGCTAGAGTATTGTGTCCAGGCTTGTGAGTGACACTTAAAAAGGATGTGTACCAGTTAGAGGAAGATTAGAGGAGATCTGTAAGAATTATTGGAGCTGTGAAAAAAATGAAAGAATTGGGATTGTGACTGTTTGGGAAGACTGAAGGAAGATGAAATGAGTCTTCATATATGCCAAGAAAGAGGGGAATAGGCCATTCTACTTCCAGTCCTTGAGGTCCGGGCAATAAGTAATGGATTTAAATTGATAAAAGGGAGGCTAAAAGATTTTAATAATGTCTCAGTGGTAACAGTAATTAATACAGCTTGTGAAAGCTTCATCGTGGAAAATTTCTGTGTCAAGAACTATAGCTGGGAAATACAGTAATCTTTCCTAGCCCTGTTTTTCTAATTAACATCCTTGAAAAGTTATCCATATGGCTTCACATTATATAAGAAATTGTGATAATAATCAGCCAGGCTTCACTGGAAATGTCTGTTAGGCTTTGAATGTTCATTGTGCTTCCAAAGTTAAAACTTTTGCTCCTGAAACCAGAAAACTTTTTTAAAGAAGCGAGAATGGGAGGCTGATTTATAACCCAGCCAGATAGTTCTATTCTTTCTGTTGTTTAAGTTAAAACACGTGCCTTGTCGTACAGTTTAGTGCCTAGCTATGAAGATGGCTGGGTTTTTTCTTTTTTTCCTTTTGATTTATTTATATACTTGTGTTAAATCATAGCAATTTAATTATCATCTTGTCTCCTTCAAATATGGTACCTTTCAAATATCTCTGCTCTTTAGCTTTCCCAAAGCTTGACCCAAAAGAGTATTCTTTCAAAGATTCCTGAACCAGTAGATGTTATGGCTTATTGCTGAATGAATAATGTAAAGAATCATTCCCCGCAGGATAAAGTTCTGAACTATCTGCAGAAGTTAATGTGATGTTCACCTGATATTACTTGATAGGGCATATAGGATAATCTTTATTGTGTGGATATTGGTGCTAAATTAAACTGTAATATTGCTATTTGGAGTAACTTTGCTGTATTTGAATGTCTTAATCTAATGTTGTATGGTGTAGCTCTTGTCACCTTATTCTATTCTGTACAAAATCTCAGTACAGAAGAATTATCGATGTTTTACTTTTCCTCTGGAGTGGACTGAAAAACAAAAGCTAGAATTTTTGCTTTCTGTAGAAATTATTGCTACAGAACCTGTTAATGAAGTAACATAGAATAACAAACAAGATCTTTTTCTTAATAAACAAATTTTTGTAACTTTTTTATTAGTTACCTGCACAATGAAAATATGTATTTTTGATTTGAAACTGTTTCAACTTGTATACTTAACTGTGCCAACCAGAAGAGGAACTATACTTTTTTCATAATTTCTCATTAGAATAACTGCAGTTGGATGTTAATGAATAATAAACCCTAAAATATAATAATGACCAATCATCACGTATTTAGGAAACATTCTTAAAGCCTTAGATGTTGTGGGGTCTCCATATGGAAGAGACCCCACAACACTTCTCTAGAAAAACACTCTTGGTAGTTAGTAGTTAATTGTAAAAGTTGTTTGAAAAACTAGTATTAGATCAAAAATCATAGTTCCTATATAACTTACTATGACAAGTTTATGGGGATGAGGAGTGAAGTTAAGCATAGAACTTTGTTTTGTGCTGTCTTTGTGCAAGTGGTATTTGATGTTCTTTACAAGTTCTTACTCTTTAATTCTTGTATTTGTTTATTTAATTTCAAAATAGGTTTTGTGTTTAGAAATCCTGCAGAGTAGCACTGCATTATACTTCTGTATATATCATTTATATCACTGGTTTATCATTTGCTTTTAAATTCTTTAAAGGTCTAGAGGCTCTACTTCATTTAAATAGTCTTTTTGTATTAGTGCATTTTTAAAAGTATTTTTAATGCATCTTCAGCAATATTGAAGTTAATTCTGTTCCAATAACATCAAATTGATTCAAAGCATGTTTTGAATATTCATTTTTCTAGGTAGTGCAATGAAACCTATTTTATAGAAACAAGTTAAAATAATTGTAGCTGTGCAAGGAACACAGAGGTACCAGTTTTATTGTAGCATATAATGTGCTAAGAGCAGTTCCTCTATGTAAATGTATGTTAAATTTTGTACCAGAATTAGTCCCATTAAATTCTTGATACACTGTGGTTTTAATTCTGGACCAGTATGACAGATCTAAACTTAATCAAAAACGATGGAAAGCAGTAAACCATGTCCAGCAGCACCGTAAGGTGTTACTGCATGGTTTACTGTGAAGGTGTTAGTCCCAAAGAGATAACTACATGTTATTACTTAATGCCAAGGATGAGGCAAATTTGTTAARTTTATCTTGGCAAACAAACAGCCTTTGGTACCTTTTCAGTCACTTGTAGTGAGTGCTTCATTGGTGCTCTTTTCCTAATTAACTTTAAAGCACCATAACATATTTGTTGTGAATTGTATCTGATAAGGGTGCTTTTTACAGTAGTGTAGACTCTCAGTCGCTGGTGTGCTAGCTGAGCAGTTTGAGATTCCGCAGTTGGGGGACAGTAAGTGTCAGTAATGACCATGTTAATGTCAGTGTTCGTTTTCTATCGAATAGATCTTTGCAGCACACGATCTGAGTTAATGGTGTATTGTACGTGTGTAAGTGTGTGTGTGTAAGAAGAGAGGAAGAGATGTGAAGGAGCTCATTATGTATTGTATGATTTAGTGATTTGGTCAAATGAACTTTGGATGTTCAATTTTTAAAACAGAATAGAGTTGAAAAGTCTAAAATTCAGTTTGATCCTTTTTCTTTATACTGTCTAGTAATAGAACAATGCTAAGCCATGTACATTGTTTATCTAGTTAGAGTCATAAACAGTAATTAGTAGTGGTATGCTTTATTAGTGGGTTACTTTTAAATGAGTTTGGATAGAATAATTAACTGTATACATGTGTCTGCCTCAATTTCACAAATTGAAGAGACTTGAAAGTAGCTGTTCTTTGTAAGAACATGTATCTTTTTTCTCCTTTGAAATCTGTTTTCTTACTGCTGAGGCATTGTCTATCCATGCAGTTTCTGTTCCTATACTGTAATAAGATATGCCAAGCTTTGTAACACTTTGAGCTTTTGGGACCCTGCTAAACACAAGTGATATTAACTTTATGTAAAGGAATAGAGTGTCTTATGAAATACATTTATTATTACTTTAATTAGACTAATTGTTACAACATTAAAACTGTTAAGCTGTTTTCAACTGTTTGAAGTTAATGGCCAAATTTCTTAACATTAGTAATTGGAAGAATGTTGTAGAGCCAAAAAAGTCATATCCGGTTCATAAAAATGAAGCTAATGCATTTTTCTTTCTGATTGTTTGGACTTTTTTTAGGCTGGTCCATATAAGCTTGTTTCACTAAGGTTCAGCTTTTGGTTAAGGGACTGAGCCTTTTCAGGATTCTAGCTAATACCAAAACTAGCACATTTTATTCTGAATGTGAAGTGTGTGCCTCCGTATCACAGACTCACAGCATCCACAGGGACACTGAGCATGGAACCGAGTCTGAGCAGCTCATCAATGGCAGCAGCAACAGAGCGAGAAAATTATCAGTCAGCTTCGACAACGAAAAGATTTGACTGCTGGAGCTCTTTTGAGGGAAATCCTGGTAAAATGTCAAGGTGTCTGACTGACCCCCAACTTTATGATCTGTTTTGTTTTGGGTGTTTTTTTCCTTTTTTAATCCTTCTGAAAGGCCTGGTAAAGATCAGATTTCTAAGTGAAAAAGGAGTTAACTTACAATACTTAACTACCATTGTGATTTTTTTTTCTTTTATTTTCAGTAGGTCTGTTTTACTATAGGTGTAAGAGAAATGGTGTGTGTGTCTGTACACGTGTGTGTAAATACCTATTTATATATATGGTGTGAGTCTGCAGTGATTCACAAATGCTTCTTTTTTAGTTACACAAATTAGGTATTTTCAAGAAGGTGAATGCTTGATATACATGGAGTGAAGTACCTGTAATAGATAAATCAGAAGGGCTTTGGAAAAAAAAAAAATCTGAAGTAAAATGATTAGCACTATATTCAGTGGGACCAAAAATACCTATTACTACTGAGAATTTTGGGGAGACTCCAGGTTTCTTTTTTCTTTCATTTTTTTCAAGCTTGAGTCCCTGTCTTGCTCCCTTCTCCATCTTCCTCCCCTCTCCTCTGTCCTTCAGGATTTTTCCCGTTGCACTGATTTTGTTACTAAAAAATACTCAGGTTTTAGTTGTACGTTACTCAATTCCAAATCACAGAGAAGAGAATGTAAGGTGTTTAAACTGTCATCTGATCTTAACTAGGCATGCTTTCTCTCTCTCTCTTTCTGTGTCCATAGGAAAAGTATTTCCAGTTGAAGTGCTAGTGCCAAACAATGCTGGTCATGGGTTGGTAGTCACTTGCGCAGGTGAAAATCTTGGCTGTGTTAGGATTACTCTGCAACATCTGGGACAAAATTTCCTGGACTTGTCAATGTTGGAAATGCTCTGAAAACAAAATTTYTCTTTATCTCTGTGATGCAGCAATTCTGAAAATGTACTGCTAATTTGGGACAACCAGGTCAGGCCTAACAATTCTAGGCTTCAAACCAAATTGGACTTGTGCATGCCAAYGCAGTAACAGCAAACGCTGTTGCCACACATATGACTGTCTGCACTAAAGTAAAACCTTGTTGTCTACTGATGTAGAAGTTGGCATTAGCACASGATGCCAAAGAGAACTGATTCTTTCCCCCGTCGGGAGTGAAAAGCAATGGATGACCATGTCCTAAATGTGTCAGATGGGTTAGAAGTTTTTTTTTGCAACTGACAAGTCTTGGAGACTAAACCCCCATGCTGATATAAAATAGGCATTTGACTGGCATAATATTTTGGTTTGGTGACAGCAGAATTCCACTGAAATAAAAGTAATGAGAAAAATAGAGTAAGTAACAAAAAAAATATAAAYTGTTTGCTGTTTTTTCCTACTTAGGTCACGGTCAAGGTCACCTAGGAGGAGGGCTCACACACCAGAAAGGCGGAGAGAGGAAAGGAGTGTTCCAACAGCCTATCGCATTAGTAATAGTCCTGGAAATAGTAGGAAACGCACACGTTCCAGGTAAGGGTACCCAGTCCTGGAGGTTCCCTCATTCTGGGGAGGAGCTTGAGACATGGTCTGCTATTTTGTATCCTGCATGGGTAAATCTTAGGTTTTTGATTTGAAGCTTTGTAAATCATAAATGGTATTTTGAAACATCTGTCCAAAAAAACCCAGAAGCGCTARTTCTTCTTCCCCAGTTTTTGAGTATGCTTGAACACTAAATGTACAACCAGATCAGGGTACCTTACATACACTGCTCTTTCCTAGCAGTGASTTCAGATTTTGTCTGGACTTCAGAGATTCCTCTTTGTTGGGTCATTTTGGCTGGCTTTGATTGYGCAATCTATATATGGCTGCTACACAGAGGCCGTATATTGGTACTGTGGTATTCATACTGATATTTTAAAGTTGTTTGAGAATATATTAAGTCTTCATAAATAAGGGGAAACGCAAGTTTATGAATCAGTACAATTTACATTCAGCARTATTTTACGGTATAACTGGAGTGGGAAGAGTTAAACAAGATGTGTCTTTCTTGCGGACACAGTTTGCATGTTGTCTTTCTGAGCCTGTTATCGAAGTAGCCTAACAAGTATTATWTCACCTCACCTATTGCACATGTAAAACATCTGCAAAGTGTGTGCCCAAAAGCCTTAAAATCTTCTGCACCTCTAATAGCTTGTGAAAGGAAGTGAAAACTGTTCATACACATTTGTGCGCACAAACAGTGTACACATWAATGAACACATTGAGGTTATTAAACTAAGCATACAGAAATTTTCTTATCTGTGAAGATTCTTTAACATGCTTCTCCATATCATATGGAGTAAGAAGCAAAGAGCTTGTTTTCACCTACATGATTTTAAAAATACTCCTTTTTTTTTTTTAAAAAAAAGATAACTTGAAGTCCCTATCAGCCTCTGACTAATTGATATGTGGTGTATATAATTGAGMGCTTCATCAGTATACTTAACTTAGAGGGGGTTTTGTGTTCATTAGCTTGAGATAATAGAAGTTGCTCTAGAGTTTACCTTGTAAATTTGGTTAAGCAGAAAAGATTCAATATTCAGAATCTTAAATGTTTTTCCTCCTGTAAAGGCAAGAATTTTTTCATAGCCCTGTGTTGTTATTTTTCCAGTGAAGAGTGTTGATGTGTCTACTACTTGACCCTTCAGCAATTTGGGTTATAAATAATTTTTTATGTGTTTTTCTTTTTTTTTTTTTTGTGAAACAAACTCGATTCTTCTTTAAACAATATTGTTTATATACACAGAAATTGGAAACTTCTGTTAGGCCTCTAACAAACTGAACAATGCACAGAAAAATACAGCAGTAAATGCAAGAAATATAAACTGAAGAAATAGTACTGGAGTTGAACATAGATGATGATATATTGCAGCTCTGATTGCAGAAAGCCTGCTGTTTTAAGACCGACTTACTAATTTTTCAAGAAAATAGCTAGATGCTGTGATGGACTGTTTTTCACAGTCTTCAGTCCTTTTTCCACAGTGCTGTAATGAAAGCAAGCTTTGAGTTCGAGCTCTATTATAAGCTAGTTTACTTAGACTTTCTGCGAGCAAGTAGTGTGTATTTTGCCTGATAGCTGAGAACAGATTTGAATTTTGTCTGGCAGCAGTCAGATGAGTGTTTATTAACTGTGGTTATACTAAGAAATAGGCAACCTTG
This sequence comes from Rhea americana, assembly GCF_003343005.1. Classification (NCBI taxonomy): domain Eukaryota; kingdom Metazoa; phylum Chordata; class Aves; order Rheiformes; family Rheidae; genus Rhea; species Rhea americana. The sequence continues at coordinate 811,894 of NW_028186845.1, read as the reverse complement.
AAAATACAATATTGTCAGAGGACTGGAAAGAACACTAGCATTAATAAATAGTGCAGTGTTTTAATCTGATTAATATTGGTAGTAATGCCAAATAGCTAGAATTGCTTGAAAATTTATAGGTATACTTCCAGAAGAAAAAATGTGAGAACTTGGAAGCCACCTTTTACTTTATTGTGTCTGTGAATTACTGGCTTACTGCTTGCAGAATAAGGTGTTCTTCAGAATAAACATAACTATTTTTTATAATTTGCTTATCCTGTACCTCAGTTGCCATCATAGTCACTTTAAAAGGCAGTCTAATGTGAATCAAGTGTTTTGATCTGACTGCAGTTGAAGCAGTTTCTGTAGAAAATACACATAGTCTTTTTAAGCTAGCTTTTGTAGCTGGGAGAATAGTATAAAATAATCCAAATTTTAGCAAATGAACTATTATAAAAATAGAAGWCTGATAGACACATTCATTAAGCTGATTATTTTTGTGTATAATACAAAATCATCRTAGTCTGAGATTTAAAAACTTTAATACTTTAAAATACTCTTTATAAATCATATTTACAAAGATTTTCAAGCATTTAGTATGAAATATGTTCACTGCTCAATTACATTATGATGTTTTCAGAAACTAAGCCATTACAGTACATAATTAGCTAGTCAAGGAATAACTGACTTCAGAGYTTAATTTTTATGGCCATGGGAATGCTGGAGGTCAGTAGAGCTGTGTTTTTTTCATGCCATTGAGTAACTATTTATGCAAGCAAGTTGAGAGGAGCGCCTCACAGATACTCAAAACCCAACTGGTTACAGCCCTGGGTAACCAGCTCTAGGTGACCTTGCTTAAGCAGTAAATTGCAGGTGATCTCTAGAGGTCCCTTCCAAGCCCAACTATTCTGTCAATATCTGATTTTACAGTTTTAATTCTTGAATGTTAACTTTTRCATAAAAATAAGATTATTTTTTTAATGTGGTAAATCTAAGTGTCGGGGGTGCAGTATTTATATGCAAGTTGACTGTATTGTAACAGAGCTGCTTTTTAAAGTAGCAAATTTCCCWTGAAAATCAAAATAAAGGAACTAATAATGTGATATTTTAAAAAAATGRTTTGAAGTGTTATGATGTTTTAAGATGCTCTAGAAGCCTCAACAGCCTACTGTTCTGAGTAGACCTCTGGCGAACTTTATCAGTTTTTTGAGCTGAGCTTGTTTTCCTTTGAGCCTTAAAAATGGAAGTTTCACTGGACAGCATGCTAGTGAGATGTGCTCACAATGAGGTATTCTGCCTCAAATTTAATTAAGTAATTGTATTATAACAATGTCAATACTATCAATCGGAAGGACGTAAACTCATAGCTAGATATAAAGATGTTAGTAGTTCAATCATGAGTATATTATTAATTGAATTCTCTTAGAGTTTATTATTGCACATATGTTCCATAGTTTGTTCATTTGTGGGCTAGGAGTATTATAAAAGACAAACTCTTGCATTTCTCRTAATGCGCGCTCAGATACTGTTTGGGAAGGAACGCTCCTCTTGCAAAGTTATTTTGCAAGTCTACAATGACTTTTCTCTGTCTTCCTTTGAATGATCAAATACCGGACAGTTATTTTCTGTGCATTTATAAGGCAACACTCCAGGTGAGAAGCTCAGATACTAGYAGTTGCCAAACCTAATATGATATAAGAAGGCTGCTGAGGGAGTATTTTGCGAAACCATAGGTGTGCAGTTTGTGGTAAGCTTCTAATGTTCGCTCAGTGCGTGAGAAGTATCATGTAGAAGAGGGCTATGTTTAGAAGTGTCAAAAGTAGCTTCCACTCMGCTAGTTTAGTACTGCTTTAAATCTCCTTCAATAAATTATTTCCTTCTCGCAGAAGTCCTCATGAAAAAAAGAAGAAGAGGCGGTCTAGATCACGTACCAAATCCAAAGCTAGGTCTCCTTCACCATCTGTGTCCCCAGGCAAACCATCCACACACAAAAATTCTGTACATTCAACTAGTGTCTCTCCTGTGGAGAGTAGGGAATCCAGCCAGGAACGCTCCAGGTAATACATTTTCTTACTGTAACGTGGCAATGCTGACATCTCTTGACCATGAGTGTATCTTTGACATTGTATGGTGAGGAGATTGTCTGTCTGTCTATATGTGTATGTAGATAAGACACAGGTGCTTATATCTATAYATATGTATAGATATATGTATATAGATATGTGTGAGTGTCCTGTTTATTTTTGGGGGGAGTTCTTGAAAGTAGAAGAGACTGGTAGGGCAGACGGTACTATGGACATCAGAGTCTAATGAAGACGTTGCGTCTGCTATCTACTGGAGTTTTTATGCAACCCAGTGAAATTTTAGGATCAGATCTCAAAAATAGAAAAACTTCTAACATTACCTCTGCTATATTTGCTATTTTAAATAGGGAAAAAAATGTTAAAATTTTATCAGAGAAATTTCTGTGACCTTTGAGGTGAAATGTGATTATTTAGTATGGAAAACGGTAGACTGTGGTCCCTGTTCAGGTAAACATCTTGACATGTTTACCTGACATGTCAAGGTTTACCTTGACATCTTAAAGTAAAACTTGCACTGAAAATTCTGCTGCCCAGTTCTAAGTTAGAAATTGGTAACTGTCATTAGATGTGGTAACTCTTTAAAGTGGAATTTTAAGAGATTAGTTTAAATTTTATTGTGTTTGAGGAATTCCTAATTAAATTATTTCCACAAAATACAATACTCGTGTTGAAAATCCCTGGCCTGCTACTCATATTTCTCTATAGTATCAGTTGCGTGAGTGACTCTTCTGACAGTGACTTATCATAGCTTCCAGTTGAATGAGGAAGCTGTTGACTCATATGAGACTTACACAATAAAGCCCAAAATTACGATGGTCAGTAAAATGAATCTTGAAAGCATATACTCTACATTTCTAATTCTGATTTTATCTTYTTTAGGGGAGTTTCTCAGGAAAAAGATGGCCAGATCTCATCAGCGATTGTTTCTTCAGTGCAGAGTAAAATCACTCAGGTACAGACAAACAAGTTCAGAACATCTTGCCTAATTAAGTATTTCCATCATGTCAAATTCTCCATTTATTTTATACAATTCTGAGTTTTGCATACATGGAGACATATGCTTGTTGTCATTCTGTTTGCTTATCAAAAAAATCAATTTTGTTGCTTTTCTAGCTGCTACCTTTTCAAGTGTCATCAAATCTCTGAAGGTCAAGCTCAGTTCAATGCACTGTTAAGATAAGAAAGTCCAGCTTATGCTGGACAATCCATCAGTTACCAACAGCAGGTATTATTGAGAGCCCGTCTTACCAGATAGTATTTCTAATTTCTTTCATAGAAATAAAAACTAAGGAGAATCACCTTGGCAGAGGTTAAGTTTGCAGAGCTGGCAACAGAGGAAAAATAGGTTGTCTTGTAAACTAAAGCAAGTATGCTTTGTCTTGAGCAGCATCTTCAAGTCAGCGATCTTACTCTTGCTGCTGTTTATAYATGTGAACTTTTGTTGCTATGATTTTGATGTATTCTGTTTGCTGTGAATCACTGAGTGACTATCTGTGAATAACAGTGTCAAATATGTGCATCGGTATGGTGTGCAATGAACTACATCCATTCAGGTTCCCTGACAGTTTTAATGYTAAGATACTCAACCTTTGTCAAAATTATTTATTTTTTAAAAAATGATTACATGGTATCACTGTTTTTGAATTTCATTCATCTTTGTAGTTTATACATATATCTAACTTTCTTTTAATTTTATAAGTCAAATTTAGAGGAGGAACGCTATATCTGAATTATACTTTGGAAAATTTACAAAACAAAATCAAAATTGCGCTTCATACTATTTTTCAATGGATAGAAACCAGTTGTTCTAAGATGTAATTCCCCTAGGGAAATAGTGGTAGTTAGGAATTAAGACTATTAGACTAGTACCTTACTCACTACCTTTGGCTCATTTTGGAAGAGAAACCAAGAACAGGAATATGTAGTAAAATGGACAATAAAATCTATAGGTATTGGAGAAAGAAAACAGAGCTGTAATGCCATAGCACTACTTCAGCTACCAAATAAACATATGGAAACCTCTAGTATGAGAAATGAGATGTGAACTGTGCCAGGGTCTTCGAGGTAGAGTAAATGTCCCATCCTTTAAAAATATATTCCTTGCAGACAACAGTTACCGGTGCATATATTGAATGTTCTTTATGGCATAGCATCTGGAAGCTAATATTGGTCTGCTTGCTCAAAATGCAGATGTAATAGAAGGACAGATTACTAGTCCTGGGCACTGAAATGAAATACAGTTTAAAATGCTCCTGACAAACAGCTTCCAAAACCCATTAAAACACAGTTCTTGTTCTGCTTTTTGCAAATAGTAACTAAAATCAATTGGATGTTTGTGAATCTGCAAGATATGTTCCAGTATAGATTAGTTTAGCATCGTTACCTCTGAAGCAGCAAAGAAATCCAATTTACCTAATGATCAGCTAGACTGTTTTGCTGCCAGTGTGCTGGTCGACTTTGGCCAACTTTAGTATCTTTTCTCATCAAATCCTCACATCTATAATATGGGAATAATCATGTTGAATTCCCCCTRTGAAGTGTTTTGAAAACTTCAGATGAAAAATGCTAAATAAGAATCAGGTATTTTAATTCATCTATATTGCATTTGTGAACAARTGTTTTTAAGTAATTTGTAATTCATTACTGATGCACATTTTTTATTTTGTGATTTTTTTTTTCCGCAGCCCAATTATCAGATGCCATTTACATGAAATTTAATTTGCTTTTATAATGCTATTCCCACTGGATGCTCAGACCRATTTGAGAATTGCTATTTTGTTTCACAGTGATCTTGTGTTTCAGTCTCTCTGGTATTTGTGGAAATTCCACTGCAGTAAATTTTTGTTTCAKCTTTAAAATCGCCTTTGTAATTTAAAGTTTGACCACAGAGTTGGTAAAAAGCTGTCCTTTACAGAATTGTTACTGTTTTCTCTTACMTCTCTTTCTGTSTYGCCCCCTCTCTTTCTGTCTTGCCCCCTCTCAGTGCTTAATGCTTTTGTGTTCTGAAGACAGCCATRGTTTCTTTCAGTTTTGGYTGACTTATGCCTTTTGTAGTGTAGAAAAACATGTAGAAATTGCTCAAAATATTTAAATAGAACACTTTGTAGCAGTGTAATGAAGGCAGATTTTAGATTCAATTATAGGAACTTCCTCCAAATTCCTTCAGCCTTTTTGATTAGGGGCTGATAAAATTTGAGAATCATGAGACCAAGTGTCCTATGTGACTGGAGCATAAGGTAGCAATTTCACATAAGTTTGTGCTGTCACATGCTTCATCTCTTTAAAGCCCAAGGAAGTCTAATTTTTTTCCTCTTCTTTTCACAGGATCTTATGGCCAAAGTGAGAGCAATGCTTGCAGCTTCCAAAAACATACAAACTAGTGCCTCCTGAGACCTGTTGAACTGACCATCAAGAAATTATGTGGGGAAAAAAAAACAATATAAAAAACTGCCTCATCTCAAATGTACAGCTGAGCTTAGCTCACTTGGTTCACAACTCCCTTGTCTAATATTATCAGAACTTAAGGAGCTAAAACCTATCTTTCTGTACAGAACTGTCTCCTTGGAATTTCATTGAATTTTTTCAGCCAGAATCTCTTTGGAATGTTTTTGGTTTTTGTAAATTGATTTTTTTGACTAATTCTTCAGTAACATTTTATGATCAGCAGTCTATATGTGTATATTTGTAAATATCATGTTTCTGTGATAAGGTATTACACAATAATAAAGAAGGATACGCCTTTCATTAGCTACAGAGTTCTTCTGGAGTCTTTAATTGTTTGGTTAAATTCTATTACAAATTCATTTTCTTTAAGACTTTGTAGCAACTCTCTAGCCTGCCTGAGGGAGCAGAGAAACTTTTCATCTTCCTTCGTGTGCACAATGATCTAAGAATGCGTGTTTTCTGGGTATGTAAGTTGTGAACAGTTTTTTACACAGGGCYGTAATTTTCTGTCCATCATTTAGCACGGTTTGTGAGCCTCCATTTGAGGTGTTGACCTTTTGAATTCAGTAACTAGTAGTCAGTAGCTTCTTTATGTGCCTGTTTTCTCTAGGTGGCTACAGCAGCAAGTATATTTTTGTGGTCATTCAGCAGGCATACTTTAAGGAAATGCAGCATTCTTCAGATTGTATCTCCTACCTTTGAGGAAGATACTAACTAACTTTCATGAATTACTGGCTTATACCAGTTAATACTTTTCGGAAGGCTTGTGAACTCAGTACAGGTTTATTTATTATATATTCTGTGTAGCACAGTGAGACTTTTATTTTTTTATGAAAATGTTCTGAAAGATAACTTGAAAGCAAGTATAATAAAAAAGCAATCCCTGAAATTAAGAAAAAATTAAAGAATCCTCCAGTCTTTTTGCAGCTAGAACTGAAGTTATGTCGTCTTTACTTACTATTACGTAAGTCTTCTAAAAGTGGTTGTTGTGAATCTGGTTTAAGAGGGGCTAAGACTACAGAAAGGAAAAAAAATTAA
>NW_028186845.1:764447-805105 GCF_003343005.1 Rhea americana | reverse complement strand
TATACTGTATTCTTCTACAGGTATAGACTTGGTTTGGTTTCTGAGTATAAGGACATAKATCAGAAATGCTCTATAATTACACTAAATAGATTTCATCATCTTAAGATCTTCTGTAAAAAGTTACATTAGTTTTGATGCATCTCATCCAAGTCGTTTATCTGAAATAGAGATGTGTTCTCTAAAATTGGTATGCTGAGCTCATTTCAAATTTTATGAAAATTAAACACAATGGTCACAGCTGAATCTAAGTCTTATGATGTTGAAGTTTGGATGCTTTTCTTTAATTTTGTTCAGGACGTTGGGGMAGCAGACAAATACCAGATTGGCAGTGCATACCATGGTTATTACAATAAATACCTGTTCCTTGAGAACAGCGTACTTGTTTTAGGCAGATTGAAAGTTTAGTATCTGTTTTGATACTAATTTTTTRATACGCAGTGTATGGTGCAGAGGAATAAACATAAACTGTGATGGAAGAGAGTCACCTAATCAGTAATAAATATCCATGTTATCCACTATTTACCTAAATCTCTTAAGTTACTTGTAAGATTTGTTGTATTAGCACTAAAAAAACTTTGACTTTTGTAAAGGAAATAGCATTTTCTCTATAACGTTGATGAAAACGCTAGTAAAGAYGGAGATAAACAAGGATGTAAAGTAGATTTTGTAGACAGCTGTTGTAGATTGTTGTGCAGTGTTAAATTTATGGCAACTTTATATTTCTCCTCATAAATGAAGTCRAAAGTCTCACCATGGTTAAGTAATTGGCAGCTTGGTTGCCAGTTGTTTGTCATTTAACAGGAAAAAAGCCCTGCTCTGATATAACATGCTGGGCAGCTTGTTTTGCTGCTGCTTTACAGATTTATTCTCTTTAAGAAGGTTGTTGCTTTAATGACTTCTTAAAATATTTTCTTCCCTTTTCCCCTTTGTGGTATGAAGTCAGATAGAGTGTTTAGCTCCAGGAAAATTTGGATTAAACTGCATTTTTATACAGTATTGTTTACTGAGGCTTGTTTGCATTTAGTACTCCCTCATGGGTGGCTATACTCTCCAGGATTTAAAAAGTACAAGTGTTTTTACTGTTTTTTTTTCTTTCTTTCTTTCTTTCCCAGAAAGAAAATTTGCCAGAATGGACATTTTCCTATATTAAATATGAGTTTGGACTGCTTTGCCAGAATAATTCCTGTATATGCATTTCCATTTAGAAAGTGATTCTGCATGTTTTGTCTGAGTCTTCACAGACATTAGCTGTGCTGTGACTGCTGTAAATACAGCACAGAGCTTTAGCTAGAGCAAGCAGCGTGAGTTCTGGTGTCYGATACATCAGTAGAATGTGCAACTGGATATCAGACAAGGGCTTTAGGAACGTCAAAGTGGAAAATTTTCAAATTTCTCTTTCCCAAGTATGGATTTTCAGTGCAAGCCCTGAAAGAGACGTCTCTTTGGACCCAAATACAGGTCCTTGCTAAGCATTTGGGAGCAGGCAGCAGATCTGAGATCCACAGGAAAGGGGGAAGTGGACTGCRTCTGCCACGCAGTGTCTTGTCCCTGAGGACTGTACATGCGCCGATCTTTGTGATGTGGCCACACACCGTAGGGGGGCCCTGTACCACCYGGCTATATTGCCAGAAATGTATTTCTGGTGGGAAATACCTGAGGTTGCTACAAGAGGGACTTTAGAAAGTGTGAGACTTCGGTTTGAAAAAGTGGGCTTGAGTAATCTTGAGGAAGGTTGTGTTGCAGCTCTGAATTGGCTGCAACTAGCATTAGTTTTTCATTATTTTTCTGGTTTTCTGCAAATTGAATGTAACGTGAGATTGCTTTACTTTAAATTCAGTCAAATACAATAATTTGAGTAACTGTTTAACTGTGGGTGCTTTGAATTATTTCTCCTGTGTGCATGTAAGAAACCAAAGGGACTCAGAATATTAATGCTAGCTTTCCAAAGCGCTTTGGAAGGGCATTTGTTTTCCTTTATATATTAACAGTCTTTTCTTACTGTCTTGGGAGTTCCAGCTTATAGTTTTGTGGATTAAAAAAAAAAAAAGTCACTTTATACAAAAAAATTTCATTTGTCTCTATTCATACAGAGTAGCTGTCTCAAAGTAATTCCACTGGCTGACAGTAGAAGCTGCTCAAGAGGTATCCTTTCTCTTCTCCATAGAGACTGTTTCAATTGAGATGTGAGAAAATTGCTTAAAACCTTGTTGAATTTCGAACCACTAAGTCATTTGCAGCCTTGCTTATTTTTAGGCATTATGGCAATAATTTCTCAGTAATGGATAACTTTATGAAACAGAGCTCATAGGCCCAACGAAGGTATTGTTTTCCCAAAGGYAGTCGGTAGCCTTGACTTAGCCCCMTGTTCTTTCTCAGAGGAAAGCAAAATATCCTAGTCAAGTAGTAAGTGCTTCTACACATCTATCCTTTAATCAGTTTTCTTCAGAAAAATCTTTCTCAGTGCAGAAAATTTGAAGCATGACTTCATCAACTTTCGGAATCCACCCGTCTGACTACATTCTTTGTAGTTTAAAAGCTGGATTCATAATGACTTTCACTTCTTCTAAAGGTACTCTAATTTGAATGAATTAAATGTATTAAACAGCTTCATAATTAGCAGTTGAGACAGCTAATGGGTGGTAATAAAGCAAAAATTATTTGAGGATCTCAGTATACACTTTTTTTTTCCCTACAGCTGAAGAGACCTTACTTCACTTGCAGATCAGCTTCTTGCAAATTGGCGTGATCGTTCTGCTCAGAATTACTTGGTTTTATCAAGAAGCTGAGAGCCACTGAGATACATCTGCAATCTCTTGGCATTGACCATAATTTCAGATCAATTGTCACTTGTAACTCTTCATAACATTTTGTTTAATACCAATTATTTTAGAACATATACTTTCTCACTAGTTAAACTTCCTGCATTTTAGATAACTGAGCACCATTCTCCCCATTTTTTTTAATGGGACAACAAATTACAACATTTCAAATTCCTGTTTTCTTGGATTTAAGGTAATGCCTGTTATCTTCTGTGAAGAACTTTATTGCAAAGTCCTATTTAATTAAATTTCTACTCAAGTAAGTTGGGTTTATCATATACTCCTCTTGTCCCATCCTTACCCGGAAATTAATTATATGAAGCAAAGAAATGAAGGACCTGTTGACTGAGGTTAGTAAAGTGCTAAATCATCCACCTTTTTGCTAGTTTTTCTTTTGCCTCATGATCTGAAAGCATGAAATACAGCATTGCAGTGATCTAACATCCTTATTTGATACTGTAAATTAATTTGGTTATAACCTTATGACAATTTGTTTGAAATTCTCTTAAACGCGTCCCTGAAGTTGAAAGCTCCATGTTTCGCTTATTTTCTATTGTGGTTTAACTCTGAGTACTTTCTGAGTATTTTGTTTGTCTTCTAGACAGATCCACTCAGTACCAGAAGTGTAGTTAGATTAAGTATTAATGTGTGGAGGGAAAGGCTTTATTGGAGCAGTTGGTTGAAAGCTTGCCTTTCTGCTAATGAGATTTCTCTATCTTTCTGGTAGCCAACCAGTTTGGTATTGCTTTTGTTATTCATGACTTTTAATGAATTGGGCTTTTGTTATTCTGTTTGTACTATCACAGGATTCCTGATAATACATAATGCAAAGCATATCTTTGATTTCACCTTAATTTTCCCTGCTCTGTATAACAAAAGCCCAAAATTCCCATTGCCAAAAGCTTCCTGTGCTTTAAATTTTTATGTATCACATATTTGTCATCAGTTGCATCTTCTATTTGTGCTTCTTGAATGGATATTAGCTTATCTGATGCTTTTTAATCAGGAGATGGTAGAAATCGACAGTCTCAAGCTGTCATTGCGCACAAAGGCATCATTAGCCATACATCTATTAGTCCTGTGGAAAGAGAATGTTAAATTCCCACTGTTCAAAATCTCCCATTGGAAGCAATAGTGGCTAATGACTTTAATGGTATCACGCATGGCAAAAATTAAACACATCTTTCATCCTTTTCTAAAGCTCTTTCTATTTTAAGGCATTATAGCTAAGGAGATGGAGTGAAAAAAGAATATTTTATGTGGAATTTCAGAGAGTAGTGTAAACGTGAGTGAGCTGTGTTGGGAAAATCTGGTGGCGTTTGCCTAGTATTTTCTAACTGGCAGAGACATTTGCTCAATTCTGACAACCTAAGAGTTTTGATGACACTATGATAGCTTTTTGAGCATGGAAAAACTATTGTTCTCATATTGCAACAATGAAAATTTGCTGTATTTTAAGGCCACTGCAACTTTGTCARTGAGCCAAGACACAAATCTTTACAGGCAGAAGCAATTTTGCATTTACTCCTCAGGTAAATGACTACTTTACATTGAGTTTAGAGTAGCAGGTAGTGTGCAACTGGACCACTTGCTTCACAGAAAGCCTGAGCTACTGGCCTTTGAAGTTCTTGAACTTGCTTCCGCTTTCTGATTTTGTAAATCAGGGTTGGTTTAATTATCTGTGTCTCTATTTGAAGCAATAAATAGTTTTCTCTGCCTTTAGGGTGTGTAGGTGACATACCTCAMCTCATGGAGGCAGGAATGGAAACCGCTCTTGAGGATGTGCACAAGAGAAAGATTTCTCTGATCTGTGGACTGGCTGCTCCTGATGAGGCAGGACAGTTCTCAGCTTCCCCAGGCCCTTAGTTTTGAGGGAGACGCGCTGTCTTCTTGCATACAATGTGCAGAAATTTGCCTGGTCAGAGGCATGCTGAAATGTCACTAAAGATTAGGATTTGTATCTTGCTAACTTCTCCGTATTATCTTGTGGCGATGCAGGAGAACATGAATGTGATGATTTTACTCCAGCCGCAAACAATGGCAAGGGGAGCCACCTTTCGCGTAAGATACCTAGCGTTCTGAAAAGAAATAATGTTTTCTGCCTCTCTGCTTTAAAAACATGGAGATAGAGTAAATGTTGCTATTCAGCCTTTAATAATAGCCGTGTTGTGACAAATCTCCTTTAGTCACTGGTCTGTCTGCAAGGTAAGAGAGAATAGAACGTTTTGGGGTAAATCGTGCAAGGATTAAAAATGGCAAGAATAGAYTCAAATGGGTGGCAGAGATGGCGTGTGGAAATTCGATCAGGTTCAGCCAAATGTAGTTTAACATCCCATGGTTGGCCTCATTTAGGAAGTCAAACCATGGGTAAAACTGAACCCCAATAGAATAATGTCCAGTTTCAACTACAGTGCAAGATTATTCCACTATTGATTTTTTTTTCTTTTAATGTTGTAAATTTAAGATCAGTATTTAACAATGGAAGGCAGAGTCCTGTATTTCTGTGTATTTGGCTCGGACGCACTGATGTTTTTTTGTTATAGAAGTGAAGAAGGGAATAGTGCTGAGATTTAAAGTGCTCACAGATTTGAGAAATGAGTTGTGAAAAATTGTGAATTTGAATTGTAAAAACTTGAGTTTTGAGAAGTTAAGAACTAGCTGAGACATCAGCTAAATGATGGCAGACAATCAACATCAGATTGAAATGTCAAACCAGGGCTTTATTTATGTACACTGCACATCTAAAACCAGCTAATCAGTGTTGTGGAGGGTGCCCACCTGGGGCTCTGTACCTCTTATCTAAGACTACAATGTCATATTGGGCTGTAGCTGAAAGTAATGCAGTTGGCTGCTATTTCCCGTACTTCTGAATACTCTCTTGCTCATTCCAGCATGCTGGAGGTCTGAAGAAGACCTAGTGAAGTCTGAAAATAATGACAAATTTGCACAGCCTTCAACTGATTTGATCCTTTGGGAAAAATACTTCATTTGCATCTGAAGAGGTTGATGCTTGAGTATCTCCATGCAGTCCGTATCATGTATTGTTTCATTTGTGGGAAGATCTCTGCTTTCTGCAGATCTGGATGAAAGTGGCTAGCCTCCATATGCTTATAAGCACTTTTTTTCTCTTTATACCTGCTGTCTATTTGGCAAGTGCCTCATTTTTGTCTGGTCCAACTTCATCCCAGGCTCAGAATACCAATAGTAATGGCATTCTCTTTGGACAGAAGTAGGCAGCTGGGATCCAGTTACTGGACCGAGCAGTTGAGTGACCTAAAGTACTACCTCGTGCTGGTTTTTTGTGTGTGTGTTTGAGTACCTCAAACCTCTGTTCTAACTCTGGACCTCACAGTCTGCCCAAAACCCAATTTTTATAGGTCTCATCTCATCTAAACAGTAGAACTTTCAAGACGAAGTTGGATAGTAATGAGTTTTACATCTCCGTAACAGCTCCAGCAAAGTAGGATTTAGCTGCGCTTTCTTTGAAGTCACTGAAGAGTCACTGATTTCATTCAGGCATTGTCAACTGCACAAAAGCAGCTTTTCAACAGTTGTCTTCCAAATGAATTGCTACCTTAAGAATTAGCTTTCCATTACGTGTTCTAATATAGTTACTTTTTCCATCTGTATCACATAGTTTGAGTTCAACTGAAATGTTGTTCTCTGTTACAAAAAACTTTCAATATCATTTCTCTTCGCCTAGCCAGAAATTAGCAGTGGGGAGGGGAAGAGTTTTGCAGAACCTCCCCTAAAATGCATGGTCTTGCAGAATGGGCTGCTAGTAAAAAGCCTTCCAAATCCTCCTATTTTTCATGCTGTGAATGATCTGTCAGTAAATAAAAATGACCTGCCAATCACACTTGCTTTTCTCCACCTTCTTAGGGRTATTTTACAGTTCAGTGCATAGCTGAACTCTATGAAGAACCTTCTAGATGATCAACCCTTGTGCCAAATTATGCTGCATTATGTGAGTAAGTGGCTAGTTGTTGGGGAAAGCTTTTAGCAAAACCAGTATGGAGAAGAAGTGCCAGTGGCTGACTGGGCCTGCACTGCCATCGGTCTGGGGAAGAGAGGGTGGAGTGCGTCCTTTCCTGCTGGTGAGACACCATATGCAGGTTCTTRCCTTCTGCCGGCTATGCTGGCCAGGCACATCTACTGCTTCACAGCGGTGCCGAGCTGCCAGGGGACTGATGGAACAAATAACTTGCAGCAGCATTTTGAGGAACCAGTGCCAAAAACCAAAAGATTTCGGAAACTTTAATTCTTTTAAGTGGGGAGAGAGAAAGAGGTAAGAGTTAAGCCTTACCATACATGAGAGCCTGATTCAGATGCATGACTATAACCACAGATATCTGAAAACCTGTTGTTATAAAGAAAATTTACACTGTGATGTGTAAATGCTCCTTTCAGAAAAGCCAAAATAGTGTAAGTGGAGAGGAATTCAGCCCTATGAACAACAAATGAAATTAAATGACCTTTTTTTCGACAACTGTTGATGTCATGAAATAACAAGGAAGAATGCTGTAAATAATGTSTTGAAACACTGAATCACCAAATTTAWYTWTTTTTTTTTTTTAATTGGACTGTCTGGAGGATGAGCTGTTGCTGTGTCTAGAAATACCCATGAAAACTCAAAAGGGAGAAAAGGAATGAAATGGCTAATTTGTTAACATAGTGCCAGTGTGCCCTTCCCATTCTGCCTATCAACAGAAATCATAACAGACTAATTCCTTGCTGTAAAACATTCTTGTTATTTGTATGGCTGAATCTAATGGAAAACTGCATCAAATGTAAAATGGGGAGATGGGCAGGTGCGGTGCTATCACAAAAAATAATCATTTAATTCCCTTGTAGTAATGCTGCAAGTTATTTTGCCAAAATGTTCACTCTGACTGGGGAGAGGGGAAAAGCTTTCTGCTACCACACAAAAAAAACAGGAATTTGCTCTTTGTATTTAATACTTTAAATGATGTTGCTTATAACAATGAACTTGCAGTGTTGGACTACTACCCTCTGCTGCTCTTCTCTGTGGGCACTAATGATGCCAAGGGCGAATTGGAAACCATCAAACAGGTTTTTGGAGCTCTGGAGATGGTAGTCAAGGGTCTGGGAGCCCAGGTCATTTTCTCCTCAATCCTGCCAGTGAGGGGGAAGGATGGGAGGAGGAACAGATGGATTTTCCAAGTTAACAGCTGCACAGTTGGTGTTGGTGACAGGGTTTTGGGTTTTATGACTATGGGACCCTGTTTGAAGATAGACAACTGATGAGGAGAGATGGGATCCACCTCACTAAGTGGGGCATTCATATCCTTTGGGGAAAGACAGGCCGGGGAGGCGAGGTGGTGGAGTTGCTCTTTATGTGAGARAGCAACTGGAACGTATCAAGCTCTGCCTAGGGGTGGATGAAGAGCAAGTCGAGACCTTATGCGTAAAGATTAAAGGGCAGGCAAACATGGGGGACACTGTTGTGAGTGTTTACTACAGGCCACCTGATCAGGAAGAGGAAGTCAATGAGGTGGTCTACAGACAACTGCAAGCAGCTTCACGATAACAGGCCCTGGTTTTCATGGTRGATTTCAACCACCCTGATATCTGCTGGAAAGACAACATAGCTAGGCACAAATAGTCCTGGAGGTTCCTGCGCAGCATCGATGGTAACTTTTTGACACATTGGACAGTAATTCCTGTGTGAGGAGATGAGTCCGCCTTATTTCAGGTCATGCTGTAGAGTAGTGTGGTTGACTGTGATGATAGTTTTTCAAATCTGTGTACCCTTCAACGTAGGTCCTAATAGTCGCATTGATGAAGGAGGACCTTCAAGCATGAATGAATTCGGTGCGTCATTGCAAAAGCATGGCTCCTGACTGGAAAGTTTGCGTTGTGAGGCCTTAGGCCACTACAAGGATGTACAAAATATAGAGGCAGGAAGAAGGAACATTCAGAGGTGTTTTGTTGATTCTATGTTGGCTGCTACAAAATTTAGAAATACTTCAATATTTGAGTTTAAAAACCAAGAACAGCAGCAGCAGTCCTCCCATATCCACAGTATAACCTGAACCCCAACAGCATACAACTCTATACTGTTGCCAATTATTATTGTTTGAAAAGACAAGGAAAAGGAAATATGTTTAAGAGGCTCCATTATAGCTTCAGTTTTGTTTTATATTCATTAAATATTTTGTATGCACAGTTTAGCCAAGCATTGTGGTATTAGCTGCTGGCTTTAACTGTCAAGATTTGTACAAACATGTTGCCACTTGACTAATTAAAGTCTGGCCAAATGCACAACATTAGGCCTTAGGTGCTTCTGCTAATTGAACTGACCTTTTTACCTGTTATTTCATTGGAAAAAATACTATCCAAGGCTTTTATAACTAACAATTATTCATGAATTCTGTCTATCACCTGTTACCATTCTCTTAGATTGGAACAACAGGAAGCTGAAGCGTTATCAACCGTAACAGCATATTAACATACCAAGCAGGACACGAAGAACTGGAGCTTAAAGTTTCAACCATCTCATAAAGTAAGGCAGATTAGTGTGGTTGAAGTACCAGACTGGCCCTCGGTGGGAGCGTGGTCTGTTCCCAACTCTCCGACAGGATCCGTCTATGAAGTTACTTGGATCACTTCAGTCTTTTTGAGCTCGGTCCCTCATGAGAAAGGTGGAGGTAACGGCGGTACTTTGCTTTGCTCAGTAGTTCATAACCCTTAGCTTAAGGGTGAAATACTGCTTTTGARAGCTTTGAGCACAGCCTAGAAGTGACAGGAAGTAAATGCTTAAGTTGAGAAGGGAGAACAGAGTRTGGTGCTGCTGTTGTGTTACATGGTTGAAGGTTGCTGCTCTAAGCTATGAGTCAGGTGCACCTGTGACGTGCAATGAGGCTAAAATGTTTAGGCAGCTGTTCTGTAATGCAAATGGTAATCCTAGGTGTGGATATCGTATCCCTGTCTTGTGAGCGTGATGTCCTGGCATACACAGATGTTTGAGGAGAAATGCACTTCCACTCATGTAGAGAGATGGAATGAGATTTCCTAGTACTAGAGAGGCCTTAGAAGACTCCTAAGTTTTTAAGACTATATTTTTGGTGGGGATTTTCCCCTTTTCCAGTGCCTAGAACATGCTCTGTTTTCAGTTACATGTCTACATTAAAATTGGATTTGGAGTTACTTTTAAATATATTAAATTCTTGACTATTAAAAGTTTAATAGTAAATGCGCATAATATGGCATACCTTATTTTTTTGTTTTGTATCTGAAGTATCTTCATATAGATAAGGCCTAATTTGTACTTGTATTTAAGAAACAAAGTGCTAGTGATGGTACATGAAACTTTCCTTGCCTGGTTTCTTCTGCAGCATGGGATTTTTCTTCTTCCCAGCAGCAAGGAGATTAAAGACTTCTCCAATAGGTTCATACAGAACATCGTGGAGATAGCTAGGGAAGTTAACTAAGTACTTAACAGATGATGGTGCATGAAGTGAACCTAAAAGATAAATACATAGCTAAAAATGACATCTCAAAGCTTGAAACAAGTACTTCCTTGGGCTGTAAATATTCTCTATTTAATATAAAGAAGTAAAGCTGAATCTTAGTAATAATATTTTTTCTTGAGCAACAATCAGTTTGTGATGGGATATTTTTATAATCCTAGCTATTGATCTTTTGAAGAGCTGTTGTGTTTGTAATTATTTCAGAGAAGCATTGAGAAAAAGCAAGATCATCCTTGCACAGTATGTTTTTTTTATCACTTAAAAATACATTCACTGTAGAAATACCTCCTTGAAAAGAGGTGAAGATCGTTCCTAGCAGCCAGGGCTGCTTTTTATCATACTCCATCTGCCTGAAGTCTTGCAGCTGGCACAGTTTGTTCATTCTGTTCAATCTATGCTCTCTTAAACCAGCAATGAATTTGATAATCGTTGTGCTGAGTTTTTAACATACAATTTTCTTTCCACTGTGAGCTATTCATTGGTTATTACTATACAAAACAGAAGCTTTCCAGTGCTCTCTCCAGAGAGGCAGGGTGGAAACTGCAGTAAATGGACAGTGTGATGGCCTCTTCAGTATGAAGACTGGTTAGCACTGGAGCTACCGAAGGTTGGTGCAGCAACTGAAGAAATCTGGCACTCTGTTTAGTCCCTATTACTAACATCAGTAAGGAGTCTCCGCTCATCATCAAAGCTCCAAGAATATCCAGCAAGTCAGCACAAGCCATAACGGTCTGTTTGTGAGAGGACTGCAGGCTGTTAAGTCTTAAGAAGACCATGAGCATCCCGAAAGCCAGTCTTGGGAAGTACTGCCCTGAAGAGCTGGGAGGGTGGTGTACGGACGTGATGCTCTGCTGGAGACAGTTGTGCGGAGCCTCAGTCTGGCTGCGAAACAGTCTTATCGCGATGGGCAGGACAGGTTGAACACAAGTGGGACAGAGCTGGAAACTGTGTTTTGCTTGCTCTGAAAGGCTGTACTGCAAGTAAGGGGCACTTGCCCCAAAGGGTTAATAGAAGAGCTCCTCTCTTCTGCCTCCATCCCTGGAAAGTGTGGATAGATATGCACAGGGAAATACTTACAGGTGTTCATGACTATCTCTATGACGTATTATGTCCTTGTTACAACCTTCAAAAACATACYGTCTCTCGTTTCTTATTCTTCTGAAAATGATGTTATGACAAAGCTCCATTCCTACTAAAGCTCCTGATATATAATTTATGCAACTACAGAACCTGTGTTTTGTTTTTGTTTTTGTTTTTCTTGCAGATCTTCCTAGAGTACTCTGGGGAGATCCATTTATCAGGCCCAAAGCAAAGCTTTGTTTTCCCTTCCTCTCCTTGACAAAAAGCTATCACTAGATGCCAGTGTCAGGAGCAGCACTGCAGTCTGAATTTGTAAAAGACTCTATTATACTGCCCTATGTCTGTCAGCTTTCAGATGAGCAACAAAATGCTGTTGCTTTCATCTGTACATGTGTGTAATATTAATAACTGATTTGTTGACCCTTGCATTTCTTCTCAATGTGTCTCAGTAGAATTTAAGCAATGCACATAATTTTCCAATAGAAATTGCAAGCAGGTTACTTAATGGAGAAATCCTCCCACTTCTTTGACTAYGCTGTATAAATCTTTCCATAGCTGCTGGTGAGTTCACAGATGCTAATGGATTGAGAACAGCTTCCAGGATGGGAGCCCATTCCTGAAATCTTAGGTAAACCAGGACTTCCCATAGGGGCCRTGTATGTGGCTGCGCGATGAGGAGTACGATGTTGGACTTGCCAGTGGAGTCTGAGCTGCTGCTGCTGCCAGGCATAGGTGCTGACGAGTTTGCCAGTTCTGTGCGGTCTTTCCACTCTCCTGCATGGAGCCCTCTCTTAGCCACCAAGCCTGATCCTTTCTGCACCTGAGCTCTTCATMTTCCTGTCCCCAAATAACTGA
This sequence comes from Rhea americana, assembly GCF_003343005.1. Taxonomy (NCBI): domain Eukaryota; kingdom Metazoa; phylum Chordata; class Aves; order Rheiformes; family Rheidae; genus Rhea; species Rhea americana. Next base: position 792,858 of record NW_028186845.1, on the reverse strand, counting down.
TGGTTGCAGGGGTTGAGGCCTGGGRCTAGGACAACTGGTGTATGATCAACTGGAACAGCTGCAACATAGGCTGCAGAATGTTGTGGGCTGCTTGGATGAGCAGTTTTGAGTTTGGTTGAAGAGAAGAAATGTTCTTACCTCAAATCACTGCAGAGGACCTCAGGGACCCTAACCTCACGTGGAAAGCTGGATGGTACGCCTCACCCGTGCTTCCCCTTACAACCGGTATCTCTCTCATATATATTCCGCTCTGGCCCCTCTATCATGGCAGAAGGGGAATATTATGTGTATAGTAGTTTTCAATGCAGTTATTTTACCTGTGACCTTTTCACAAAACCCACGTTATTTTGTACACAGTACCTAGAAGAAAAACAAAGAGGTTCTTTTAAATAATTATACTCCTTTTTTCTGCTAAATGTAGATTGGCCTTTTTCTGATGGTTATGATAAAAAAAATCATACTAATTTACACTGCTAATGACAGGTTTGCTGGCATTCATGCAAACTCTTGCTGTCAATATAGTTAAAAAAATGACTGCATGTGGGTTATTTCAAAAGCCAGCGCTATTGGGCTCAATTTACAGTCGCTGGGTGCCATTCTGTTGCCTTCTTCAGCATTTCAGCTACTCATCAGCAGCCAGCTAACCCCACCTGCTGTAGGTGACAGTCTTGTTGCTACAGAACCAGGTGGGATTCAGGAAATCTGAATTTGGTTCTGAATCCCAATAATATTCCCTAAGTGGCTTACGGCAAGACAATCTCTTTGCTCTGGTCCCTATTTGCAAACAGCAACATGCATGCCTTCTTTCTTCCAGCCTTGGCCACGTCTATTTAGTTTGTAAGTAGCTGGAGCAGGGAGGCCCTTTGAGTACGTCTGCACTAAGCTTGGTGTGRTGGAGCTGCCCGTGTTCCTATATCCATCACAGAACTGATGTTTAAAGCCCAATTGCTTTTCCAGAAAGCAGATCTCTATGGTGTGAGGTGAGTTTTCCCTTTCTTTTTGCATGCACAAAGATATGTTTATCAGTTCTTCATTATTTAAATCCTTTCAATCAAGAGGAATTACCAGCTGGGCAGGAGTCAGTGCATCCTTTTCGTCACCAGCTCTTAAACAATCTGTCATACTTTCACCATGAAATCCAATATAATTAGCTAAATGTACCCAAGGTAACGGTAATTTATACAAGCTTGCTGAATAATTGTTACTTTCTCTTAAAAATAGTTAGATTGGAACATTTCCTGTCCCTCCTTTGCTGATGCCCTCTGGAAATGGTGAGGATTTGGCTGTTTGCCTGAAGAGAAGGACTTTTGAGATGGGTAAAACATGACCTTTGTGCTGCTGGGGCATGTCTGCTCACCTGAGTGCACTGACAATTCCTGCAGAGGAGGGAAGGAAACTTGGGAAGGAATATTGAATATTTTTGATCATATAATTGACTTCTTTCTCCTCTCCTCCCCTAAATTGCTGAAACACATGTAAAAGTGTTTATCTTCTGCTAAAAATAAGTAAGAAAAGCAGTCTCTAGCACCCAATTATCTCAGATTGGGAAAAACACTTGTGATTAAAGTTTTAAGGCAGCATTCAAACAGGATTCTGAAAATATGTCCAAATTGCAAATGATGGCAGATGTAGCGTGGAAGGGAACGTGGATAACCGTCATTGACTTAAGAAGTGCATGGGATACCAAAAGAGGTTTTAACAGATGGGAGATAAAAAGCAAGAGGAATGTGGGAACAGCAAACCCTGTGAAGTAGSTGTTGACAGAAGAGGAAAAGTGGGAAACAGTGCTTGGGTGGAGATGTTTTGAGGAATGATCCAAGGCCACCAACTCTTCAGGTAGCAAAATCAGCTGGGCTTGCTCTGCGAGCAACCTTGCCTTCCCTTGGGAAGGGGGAGAAGCAACAGAGAGTAGCTGGAAAGCTCTGTTCCGTGGAAATGTTGAGCTTCCCAAATGTGTTCTTGTTTTCCCATTGAGGAAAAACTGAATCTTTCTTACACGTTTTGTACAGTAGTGTCATAGCCGCAACCACTCACCACAGAGTCCTCCGCTGCCTGGGCCACGCCAGCGGGGAGATGAGCAGCTGGAGCTGTCCTGCACAAATAACTACTCATTTGACCAGGGAAAGGCTGATGATGTCTYGCTGGGAAAGGCCTTCCTCTGGTGGCAGTAAACCTACCCTGAGCAGAGCTGATAGACCTAAACGTCGACCCTTAGCGCCGAACACTCACCCCATCCTCCGCCTCTCCCGTGCGAAACCCTCCTGTGGACAAGGTGCACAGCTGAGCACCTCAGCCGGGGTGGCACAGTTTATTTTTGTCACAAATGTGTCAGGATACTAGTGAGTATCGTCCGCCTCCGAGGGTAACGTCTCAGCGTGATGGGGAAGCGCAGTGCTGACGGTGGCGCTGTGAGTCGGGAGCTGGCTGTTAACGGCTCGCGGACTGGAGCTGAGCTTTGCAGTTTTGCTTTTCCTCTCAGGCGTCCTCACCCTTCCAGGTTTCAGGAAAACGGGGCTGGAGCTGTCTTGGCAGTTTCTGTTGAGATGGGGGCCATGTGAACCAGTTATCAAACCAGTGCCATGCAGATGGTTGGGACCTTGCTGTCCTGCGAGGAGGGGGGGGAGCATCCTCCGAGCACCTGTGCTGCGTAGCAGGACTTGGACCCAGGCTTGGGCCCTCCCTTGGATTCTCTGTGCTGTTCTGAGCTACAGTACCCCAAGAGCTGAGAGTGATGCTATATCCYGAGACCCATCTGCTGGGGCTGATCAAGCCTTCTCCTAACGGCTCAAGGCTCCTGGAGGGCTCAGCGGACGGGAGCCATAACTGGTGTCCCTCTAGGTGCACGCCGTGACCTGACATACACAATTTCTGGCTGCTTATAGGCAACTGAGACAACTGAAGTGCCTTTTTATGATACTTGCTTTCCTTAGGAAAAAAATATCATTTGACTCTTTTCTCTGTAATAAARCCCCTCAAGAACTCGAGGTACTCACTGAAATTGCCGACGCACTTCAGTTGAGCACCGAAGCGTTTGGAGGGTGGAAAGCGGTGGCAGCGGGAACGTGGTCCCCACTGAGCTGGAAGCAGTTGTTGCTGCTCGCAAACGCTCATCACAACGCGTGCATCCAGCCACAGGACCGGCGTGGAGCAAGGGCAAGGAGGGCAGCAGAGATCCTGGGTCATTTCTGCAGATGTTCTGCAGGCAGAGCAACTGCGGCGTGGAGGAGAGACCGCGGGAAAGGGAAGCGATGCCCGCAGAGGAGGCGGCGGTTTGTGCCGGCAGTCAGAGGTGAATTAAGGAGCTTGACGTAGGGAAGGGACGGCGAGAGTGATTCAGTGGCAGGTGCGATGTGAGCTGCTACGCCAAAGGCGGAGAGAGGGGCTTTTGTGGTGCTTAATGGACTGTCCTTCAGAAACGGAGCGCTCGCCTCTGGGAATGACGCACGCGCGCGGCCGAGGCGGGAGCGCTCCGAGTGAATTAGGCTGTATAATTTCAGGTTGCCTTTGAGTCAAAGAAAGTTTTTGGAGATTCATTGCTTATTTATTGGTGTGTTTGCTTGTGCTGCAGAAAAAGAAAAAGGAAATTTCCCACAAGATAAAAGATGCTTGTCTCTGGCGAGGGGGGGAAAGTGCCTCAGGATTTTTATGAGTTCCACGTTACAAATTGCTAGCAAGGTTAATTGGAAGACTGGACAAAAAGTCGTATTTTTTGCTTTGCATGAATTCTTGCCTTTACTTTGCCTAAGTGCACTCTGTGGCTTTGATATTGAATTGTCCAYGTGCAGAATAAAAATGGTTTGCCGCCGGAAAGCTTTAAAAAAAACCCCTAAATTGCTCAAAATAATCCTTGCATTCTTTGTCGCTGGCTTGAGGCTGGCAGTACCTCGGCGGCACAGAAGGGACGCGGCAGCCCTTCTTTCTCCAGCGCCGCAAACGGGAGCAAGGACAAAGAGAAGCTCCCGCGCTGCCTTCGCCTCGGGTGGCCGCGTGGCACCGAAAGCRGCCAGCGTTTGCTTTCCTTCGGCTGACTAGCGTGGCCGTTTCCAGGTCCGGAGCCAGCRCGGTGGAGCCCTGTTGCCTCTTGGCACTGCCCTGGCCATGCTTGGCACTGGATCTCCTCGCAGATGGGTGCTAAATTTATTAAACCTGCCCGCTGGGAGACCACTTTTCCTTTTTTGCCTGTCTCTYGCAGTGGTGGAGGAAGCAATGATCCATGCTAAGAGCAAACAGGAGGCAGCAGGTTTGCACATGCTTTACTGCGCGGGAATTACAACGGCCCGGCAGCTATCATCATTCATTTGGGGGCACGGGAGTTGACCCCRTGGAAATAAGCTGCGAAGGTGAAATCCACTCCATTATTTTTAATAAGAGATGCGTCGAGCGTAAACAGGTYGCTATCTTCAACACGATCAGCAAAAACGCTCTGGTTTAGCTGCTGTGTAATTCCGTGTTTTATTTACAGCAGCCCTGACAGCGCAGTCGAATAGCCAACGTCCGGACGAGGAGCAGGGCTGACGGACCAAGCCGCTCTCGCAGGGCTCACGGGACCAGCACGGGGACGGACCTCAAGTTACAGCAGTAAATTGATGTTATTCCTGGGGCTCCGATCTTGGCTCTGCCCAAGGTTTGCACAATTTATGTCATCCTTTGGCAAACACCTTCCACGTCTATAAAMTAGGGTCGTAAAAAACTCCTGTCTCCTTCCCACTGCCTGATTAAGCATTTTAGGGCTGGGATCTTCTCTTAGTAGCTGAGTGTCCTGCGTGGGGTACGCTATGGCCTGGCCTCAGTTAAGCCCTTTCAGGACCATGTTGGTGCTGATAAATACAGTCACACGCAGGCTGGGCTGAGGCTGACTGGTACCATTATATCCCAGTAGCATTCCTGAATGACAGCCAAGATTCCTTAGTGGGTGAAGAAAATATATAGCAGCAAGTTTTACGATCTGTGACAAAGGACATATGGTGGAAAGTCTTTCTCAGGGCATGTTCATTAGCAGCTTCCATGTGAGTGCACGGCATTAAAAAAAGAAAGTTATGCTTTTTCCTTATGTGCAGGGGAGAGTACAGGGCTTGTTTTCTGGCCTGAGGGACTCTCCTCATCTTCTGCTGTGGACTTCACCGACTGGGCGGACGACGCGGTGGCCTGGGTCTGCAGCGCCTCGAGCAGTGCTCCGCACCGGCGCTTTGCCTCGGCAGTGGTAACGCTGGCTGCGGATCCTGAGCAGGCGGCTTGGCATCCTGGTGGAAAAACGCGTTTGGAGCGTGAGGGGGAGACCGCGTGGGAAAGCAGCGGGGCCGGAGCAGGAGGAGAAGGGCTGGGCTGTGTCGCGAGGGCTGAGCGCCATGCATCAGTGGATGCAGGATTAATGCTCAGCTGCTTTTTGCATCAGAAATGCGTCCAGTAGATGAGGAGGAAGCTTAAAGGAAGCGAGTGCTGACTGTACAGGTAAGAACAGCATACACTCGTGTAGTAAAGTCGTTAGTGTCCACGCTTTTTAACTGAGCATGGCTAGAGCTCGGCCGTCAGCAAGGCGCCAGTGGAGAGGAGGAAAAGCAGACTCAGCCCGTCGGAGGAGCTCCCGTGAGCCCTGCGGCCCGTTTGCCCCCGTGGGGACGGGAGGCACGCGGCGGCATCGCTTCGGGACCCCCGATGGGACCGGTAGCCGGTGAGCACGCTGGCTGGGCTCTGGAAACGCGGGGTCGTGACCGTCCAGCCCGCCGAAGGCCTCGTGCCGACGGCAGCGAGCTGGTCTGGCTGCGGAGCGTCTCGGGAAGGGAGGCGCCAGCAGCACCTTGCCCCTCCGGAGCCGGCGGTCCCTGCGGAGGGGGGGTCTGCGAGCTGCTGAGGGGCTGTGGGACGAGCTGCGGCTGCCGCCCCGGTCGGAGCTCCGTCCTTGCTCCGGCTTAATTACTGTTTGATTAAAACAAAACCTTAGAGCGCAATCTTCCTTTTTTCAAAATTTACTAGCTTTTTGAATTCATATGTTGTTTGGCCTTGCAGGAAAAGAGAAATAGCACCAACCAATTTATCCTCTCTCTGCCATGCACTCGGTTGGGAGACTCTATCATGGCTCGAATTATTCATYCCTTTGGGAAGGGAAATATTCTCTCCTCACGCACCGCGTTAATGTATCCACYGCTGCAGACAAACTTCTTTATTTGTGGCCGAGTATTTCTGAGACAGGTTGGCCTGGACTGGACATACTGCATTAGCTGAAGGGGTGCTGCTTTATTTCCTCTTGGCGTCATTGTTTCTGGTATAACTTCTGCCTGGACTTTATCATCCATGTGCTGATTACTGATTTTCACCTCCTTTGTATCTGAGTGAGGTATGAGCYTTGTAATCCTTTTTTCTCATTGCATTAGTGCAAAGCCTCATGAATCTCTATTGAATTTGAGAGAGAACATGAAGATGATTGCAGCTGCCTTGTTGATTTTATATTTCCTCTCGTCGTAGTGCTTGCTGCGAAGCTAAGAATTAAATGGCTAATAAGGCATCTGCTCCACGCAGGAACCTCAAGACTGTGACAAAAACAGGTTATATCAGCGTTTGGGTTATTGGGTATTTTTGGCATCATATAATCATATTATTTAAATCTTCTGGGATACCTGGTTGGAGGCACTGACTGTCCAACCAACTGAGCCAGGGCAGAGCATGGGCACATGGGGGCTTTGGCACAGGTGGAGTCTCCCCGGACCTGGTCAGATGCTGCAGCCTGCAGCAGGTGAAAAGCATCAGCAGAGCAGGGACGAGCTTTGCTGCCTGCTGCTTTCCCCAGAATGTGTGATTTATAAGCTGAAACCCTTAAGAAACAGCCACTGAAAGAAGCATGGGAGCACTCCCTTCCTGGCTGACAACCGAGAAAAACCATCAAAATGCTCCTCGCAGGGAAGGGAATTGTGGTTGGAAGCAGCGCTAGGTGACGAGTGGCCCAAGGCCGGACCCGTCCACCACCTTGCTGCAGCGAGCACCAGGCAGGGTGAGCCCTCCCAGGAGGGAGAGCGCAGCCCGCGCGTGCCCCTGCTCCCGCCGTGTGCCGAGGACGGCCAGGGCCAGCCAAGTGGAGCGAAGGTGGCCAGAACAGAGATGCTGGGGCTGCTCCGACCCCAGGTGCTGAGCTCCATGTGGCTGGGCTCCAGCAGGAGCCCCTAGGTCTGTCCTGGCATGAGCTGCACAGGCACCTTGGAGAACAGCACATGGATCTTGTATTTCGACTCCTGTGCACATAATTCACGCTATCTTTTTGATAACTTAAAAAAATAGTTCAAAAATACAGAATCAGACCTGTGGTGTCCACRTTAATTTGAACTCCAAGTTCATTTTAATCCAATTAATTAAAGCTATAGCCTGATGGAATGGGTCTTATCCATTGTGACTGCAGCCTTTATTGCTGTGATTAGCAATGCCTTAAAGATAAATTAATTCTTCAGATGTGCTGGGCATTCMTTCTGTTTTTACCAGTTAGAAAGTGTTGCCCAGTGCAGGGGTCACAAAGTCATTCTGGCTGCTACAGTGATGTGCCTAGGAAAAAGCAAATATTTTTCTTATTAATGAAATTGCATCCATTTTCATTAAAATAGCTTTGTCCCAATTTGTTAGGACATTTTCATAATGTATTTTTTTTCCTTAATGGGAATTTGCTGTAGACCAGTAACACACATTTTTAAAGAGGAGATGTAGGTACTAATGCACTGAACTGCTATTATAGCCAAAATGAAGCTCGGCTCATCGCTTCCAGAAATGAGGCCACTTTGGCTTTCCAAATTGAAAAAAAGTTGGCAGTAGAATTATGATCATTCCATGTGTGAAGCAGAGTCTAATTCCACTCTGCTTTGGTGGTGATTTTGTACAAAAAATGTTATCTGCTAGGGATTTCTAAACTTCAGTGCTCCTTGTAGAGTTTAACTATTTCTTCCTAACGTTGCTGCGGTCGCAGCTAGAGGAGAGGTGCCGCTGCAGTGTATATAAATTGTTTAGGAGACCTCCTCAAATACGCCACAGTTCCGTACTGTTAGTGGGGGCATCCAAACCAAAAATGCTTCCTGGTTGTTCTAGTAATTAAACCTTCATTAAAATTCACCTTTAGTGTCTTGAGCCCCCTACGTTTTGCAGAACAGTTCTAATTAACTTTTAGATGAGGACTAACCTCTAATAAACAGTTGTGTTTGYTAGGTCTTTGGCCGTATCTACATCAAACTGAAATATATGTGTGCTTTTTATTCTCTTCCTTGCCACCTCTCAGGCTTAATGAATGGGCAGGCTCATCCCAGCTGCAATGTCACCAATTTCAAGGGTTAATTAGACCCATTTTTTGTAGCATGGTCAAATACTATCTAACAAATTCATTGTGATTTGGTACTTCCTTCCATTTTTTTTGCCACAGATGAAATTCACTGTTAAAACTGGAATTTGCTGTGTTAAAAATCATTCTCATACATAAGCTTATCTACTATTTATGAATTTCTCACAGCAACACTAAATTCTCGCACTAAATTTAGTAGGAGGCTATTATGGACTGATTTTGGTAAGACTTGCATGTCTTTCGGGTCCTGTGACAGGGGACAATCTATCCTGTTCTGCAGCATCCTACTCTCCTCTCGAGTAACTATCATAGATGCCTGCAGACTGATTAAAGTGCTGTCAGGCCTTGGGTGGATTACCCAGATGCATTTTACTCCTATAAAACTCTCAGTATGGAAAGAACAGTACATTTGTTATCTGTCAGATAGTCAAACATTCCCATTTCTACTTGCTACACGTTAAAAAACTTCCTCTTGACTTTTCTGGTGCATGGGAAGCTGGAAATAGACGTTCTCCTTAACACCTCTTAGCACAGTTATCTCAGAATAGRTCGCAATACCTGCATGACAAAGATACCGTATCCACTGACCCTCACCACCACACCCCTTCACCTCTTCTCTAGCTTTCCTCCATGCTTTTGTTTTGCATTGATTGGAAGAAAAGCTTTGGGGTTGCTCCGAGCATGTTTTAAGTCAGGAATCATTTCCTTTTCAAAAAAATCAGCAATGCTTTTATAGCCAATGGAAAGCAAAAATTCATTAGTGTTTGCTTATTATCACCAGTGTTTTAACAAAGCACTCTGTAGCAAGCGACAAACTRTGAAAATCTCCTTGTTCCACTTGGAAGCCAGGGGAGATTCTCTTGTGCCATTGCCTGGTGCATACGTGACGTCCCTCTGTGCAGGAGAAGCTAATCAGTATTATTAGGCAGTGGCTGATATGCTTAAAAATATATTGCGCCATTTCAAAGGTATGTTGAAAGCTGAGATAGTTCACAGATTTGTGGGCCCCAGATCTTCTCACTAGACTGAGGATTGCTCTTGGGTTTTTCTACCCCACTGTGCTATGATGAGGAAACTGATCTTACCTTTCCTGGGAAAAAGAGAGCWGTTAAAGCTTCCAGGGTCATTTCCAAGAGCTCCATAGAATGGGCTTCTGATGAGCTGGTTTTACCAGGCATCAGGCCAGTAGAAAGCTGTGGACATTCACACCAGCCTGAAATCTTTTGACTACAGGGCTGGTCCTCCCCTCATCTTCATATGAGACAGTCCTACAATGAACTGACCATCTTGTTTTGTARTCTGCTTAGGTCTTGAAAATAATTTCAGTCTATTGCCAAATTATCATTTGCGTAGCTAATTTCTGTTTATGGGTACTAACCTGATTAAAATAAGCCATTGCTTATCAAACAAAAAAATGCATTGGGTCCCCCAGAACTTGAACTTATGCAATGTTTGACTTGAAAGAAAAGAATGTAACTTTTTTTAAAAAAGAGAGATTCTGGGTGTCTATGTCTTGAGTAACTGTTTTCGAAGTGGCTGTAAAATGTTCTCCTAGTGACCTGAGAGCAGTGTGCTCCGCAAACACTATGCAAGCTGGTTTTGCTGGTTGCTTAACTGTGGATCTCCCACAGTTTTATCCATGTGAACATGTGTCCTTGTTTCTCATGCCACTGCTCACTCAGTGAGACCATCATTTACCTGTCTCTCCTCCATCAAGAGTCTTTGTGCCTGGGCCATGTCCCCAGAGATAGATAGAGGTATTGCAAGTCCAAGACAGACAGTCACTTCACTTGCTTACATTTTAAACATCTAATTCTGCCTTCAACGAGATTAGTCTTCACCCTTCCCCTTTGCTCCCATCACGTTAGCATTAACCATCTTCCAGGTCTTGTCCCTTTTGGTTTTAACATGCTCAGATTAACAATGACTAAATTCAGTGAGTAGGAAAGAATATATATTCCACTTGACTTTGCTAGTGCTGTTCGGGTCAATGGGAAGGAATTTTTGCACCGATAGAGGGAAAGGCCATTTAAAAATAAACCTGTGACAGTCTGTGCTGTTAGCACACGAACTGAAAGGAGGAGTTCATTTTGGAAGTCTTTAACTCCTGTCCTAAAATACTTAGCTGTCTGTTCCTAGCTGCAGCAGGTATATGCCTGGTCGCAACAGCTAAGAGCAGACTGGTGTGTTGATGATGATGAGGAGGAGCATGAGAGAGGCTGGTGACTGGGCTGGCACGTAAGCTCAGAAGATCCCAGTTTCCAAATCTGCTACTGAACTCTAGTTCAACATCTCGATTTTGGTGTTTCTTTCCCCTTTGAATTACAAGCTGTTCCTGACGTAGCAAAACTTGGTTCTGRTGTCTTTGACCTATTTCAGCATCAAGATAAAAATGTAATGATAATTAATGTTTTAATTGGATTATAAATATAAAATAGTAAATGGATGGAGTCTCACTCACACAGCGTACAACATGGATGATCCCATCCATCTCAGTGGGAGAGTGATGGACTAGTTAGTCAACATGAGGAAAATTGTGAGAGCAGAGCCCTGACTTGAATGTGGTGTTGRAGAAAGATTAGACTCTGCAGTAAGTCACAGAATTAAAAATTCAGCCTTGTTACAATATTATTAAGATCTAAAGTGGGGAAACAGCTGCAGTGTCCTCATGAGATACCCCAAAATAGGCCAAGGATTGGTGAGATCCTAGGAGGCAGGAGTGATGGAGAAGAATAATGTGGCTACGTGAGAGATCTGAGCAGAGAAAGGCAGTTCTAGAAAGAAATATTAATTTCTSGATGAGAAAACAAGCAAAAACGGAGAAAGGAATCTTACCACAAGGAAGGCAAATGTCCTGTGCTGGGGACTCTCAGAGCTGGAAGTCTTCTCCCTCTCTCCTGCWGAATTTGAAGACCCCAGGGTGGGCCATTTTCAGCCAGGCTGACTGTGGTGTTGGACATCTGAAAAAGACGACCCCCAGCTTGGACTGGTAGCTGTTGCTGCCTTTGTCTGTGGATGTGGYCACCTGGGTCGCATCACTCCTTCGGTCTTGTCCGTTCCCTTGACTTCAAGCCCATTAATCCTGTCAACTTCAATACTGATTCTGAGGTTATTCACAGAGCAGAGCTCAGGTCCTACGAAGCACCATGGTAGCTATAGTCTTGGGGCAGGTGGATGCAAAGCCTGGCAAGTGAGAACAGGAGCCAAGGCAGTGGTATGGAAGGAACCCAGCTGTGGGTTTAATCTTGGAGGCTGGCGACTTCTATCTCATGCTGAGGAAATCCATAAAACTCCCTCTGTGGGGAAGCATCAGCCCTGCTTCACAAACAGGAACCTGGAGAATAGCAGACCCCCTCACCTGTTTATTCTTGTAATATTCTCTGCCTTTGTAGTGGGATAACTTATGCTGAGCTCTTTCCAAATCAAAGGGAACATATGTTCTGCCTACTTACAGCTCTTGTTCAATTTCTCAACACCAAAGAGAATTTTTTTTTTCCTTACAGCCTGTGAAAATCCTGTTGGGGCAGAAATAAGCCCAGGGTAAGGTTTATGCCTTGTGCGTAGGGGAAAATAGAGGATAAAAGATCTTCCTCCCAGAGCTGCAGTTGTGGTCCCTTCCCTGCTGCCTGCCTTCCTGTATGTTCACAGACGCATCTTCCTCTTTCTCTCCCCCATCGAATTGTTATTTTGTGACATAAGATGTTTAGTTATACAGTAGGAAATCATAGGCTGGCTGGACCCGAGACAGTAGCTCTAGGACAAAGGTCCCATAAAGGGCTGAAGGCTCACGAGACACTGCATACATGGCCCGATATGGACATTCTGCAGCCAGTCCATAGTAAGAGATAGTGTCTAACCTGGGGAGGAAAACGAGTTGTTGGGCATGAAATCCAAAGTCAGGTGTGGCTAAGCACTGGGAATGGGGTCTGACTTTAGACAGGACAAAATGCTCCGTGACCCATGGGTGGGTAATGAGAAAGCCTCTGGGCAGATGCACCCACCAGACGGGTGAAATTTCTGTGATCTGGCTTCCGGAGCTCTGGGGAAGGGAGGGGGAAAAGGGCATGATTCAGCTCCCCTTTGTTTTGCAGGAACAATTATAAAATGCAAATGTTAGGAGACTGTCTCTCTGATTTCAGGCTCAGGAGAGCAGTTTAATGCTGCAGTCTACTGCTGTGTTCGGGTACTGGCCAACTTGCTTTTTCCCATGTGAAAGAGAACTGGCAATTTGTTCAGGCTCTGCAGGGCGGTGGTTATAGAAGCTGTTGGGGTGTTGTGGGAGCTATGAAAGGGCAWGAAAAAATCTCTCCCGTCAGTGTCCAGTTTGACTGATCTAGGTCGACGGGGGTGTCCTGCGATGTGGTGGCCGCCTTGTCTTCTCTAGAGTGGAGTCCTGGCGGCGTGTGGGGAGCAGCATCACCTTTCYGCAGCAGAGAGGCTGAGAAACTTGCTTGTAACGAGAGTGCCGCAGGGGGCTCTGAGTTAATTCACACCTGTACTTCCAGAGAGGCAGCTCAGGGCTCTAATTTCTGTGTGTGCAATTTGTGTGAGATTGAGATCCCTCAAATCCCACGTTGGAGGGGAACAGGGCAGCAAGGCTGTTCTCTGTCAGCTTTCTCTGCTGCTCTCCTCCAAGCAGTTTGGGGATTTTGGTCTCTCTGGAGAAGCCAGGGTAGCTTGAAACACACACAGTGGGGTAAGAGATGCTATGTATATTCAGGATAACTGAGGAGCTGGGAAAATACTTCACTCTGTGCCCTGTGTACTCTGTGGGTACTTGAGTGGTCATACAGTTAAATGAGACTTGTACCTAAGTAGCTGAAAGTCTCATCAAACAGAACCTGTTCACAGAGGATTTGTGATTTATGTTAAAGTCTCTGAGTCTAGCCCTTAAACTTTTGGGTATCAAACTGATGCATCCATTCTGAGGATGCCTCAACAACAGATTACACATCAGCTTGTCTCTTGCTGCTTTACAATAGTATTGAACAGGATTTAAATTAGGTTTGGCTCTCTAATCGTGTTGCTTTTATAACAGCAGGGAGATAACTCCCAGGCATTGGTTATGTAGCCTCTGAGGGAAAGAGATTTCAGATGTGTTCAGCAGAAACGCGCTGTGCGAGCCGTGGTTATAATTTCATTAACGGGATGCTACTCAGCTCCTGCTGGGAATAGGAGCAAAGACATGTCATACTCTATAAGAAATTAGCATTATAATGGGGATCAAGCGCATCGCGTTGTGTTTGCAAGCGGATCTCCGGCCTGCAGGAAGATGAGCTGTGAGAAGATGTGATTTTCAGATCTCTACAGCAGCGTTTGACCCGTGCCCATGGCTCCCTGGGGGAGGCTGAATTCTGGAAAGCTTCTTAGCTGACGAAGTGCCGAATCCAGCAGGCTGTTGGCTTTTCCCTTGGGTGTCCTCTGCAGTGAGGCAGAACTTCCCTTCATGCACAGGGAGCGAGGTGGGAATCCATGGACCAGCAAGAGCACTGCGGTGTTTGCCAAAGGAGCTGTACGAGTACTGACATTTAATGCCATGCCTGCTCTGCGGACGGGGGCAACGCTTCCCTAGCACGTGAGAGTTGTACAGGGCTGACATTTCCAAGAGCCCTTGGAGCCTCGTGCTCAAATCGTTGTGTTATCCCTGGCTGTGAGCCCCATGAGGAGCACTCAGAGCTCCTGGTCTATAGGAAAACTCAAGCTTTGCATTAAAATCACTGAATACGAATGTGGGAAAGAAGCAAGGGGGCACATGCTCAGCTAGCCAGCMAGAGCACCCAATTAGCCACCAATGCCTGTGCCATGTTCCAGCCCCTGGAAGAGGGATGCCGAGGAGATCAGGGAGCTGACAGGCACGAAGAAAAAGACATTTCYCTTTACCTCTTTTCTATCAGAAATTTGCCAAAGCTGGTGTGTGCCATCGAACAGGGCCATTTCAGATTCTGTGAGTGCATTTTACTGACAGATTAGATAAGGCACCAGCTCCACCCGGGCTGCTGCAGTGCAGACGGGAGGCAGGAGCTTTCTTTTTACTTTGAACATTAACTGAATATTTTTAGAAGATGTCGCAGGTGTTGCGGTCCTGCGTTGGGTTCTGCACAMGCGTGTGCCTCCCAACCTGCCCGTGGCTCCAGGGAAGCGGCGGGACGGACCCAGGAGGAGGTCCGCGCCCACGGCTGTCGGCAGCACCAGGGCACTGCCGCTTTCTGCACCAGTTTTCTCGCTGCTCTTGCAAGCACGCCGAGCTCAAGCAGAGCGGCTCCAGGATTCCTCCGGGAACTCTATTGTTTTTCCGGAGCCGGAGCACTATTTCAAGTTCTTTTATGTGCAGGAGGCCCCAAGGCAGTTGGTTTTATTGAGCAGATTTTTCACCTTATCGTTTACTGCAATGATTCATTTTCTTCAGCTTCTTTTATGCATTTGAGTCTGAGACACAATATTTAACTAAACCTACTAGCAGGGACAGGATCTGAACCAGCAGGTTCCCCCAGCCTGGGACCCCCCAGGTCCCCATCTCCCGGGACAGGAGAGGAGGGCAGCGCTGGAGAGGTGCCGGCTGCCCTGCGCCACTGCCAAGCCTTCTCAAGAGCCACTTCCCACCTTCCAGTGATGCCGGGGCGGACGTGGAAGATGAAATGGTCCTTGCCCTTAGGATATCTGACTGCTTTTCACAGCTTTCTCTGCCATTAGACGCTCCGCGGCTGATGGAGGGGATTGCGTTGAGGCTGGCTGCCTCGGCAGCTGACCTTTCCAGCCCTCTCCTCGGCTCCTTGGGGACATTTCTTTCCTCTCCTGGCACAAAAGCATCTGGAAAGCCAGGCTCTTCAGGAGAGCTCTAGAGCTTGACTCAACTTAGGGCACAGTAACTTCTTCAGAAGAGTTAACATACTTACACGTGTGTGTGCCCAACATTTTCCTCCTCTCCCCGTCTCCGGCTGTGCCTCCCACCTCCGAGGCTGGGCGCTCCGAGGGGTCGGGGCGCCCCAGGAGACACCTGCAAAGCACCATTACCGTCCTGCCCCCGCCACAGCAGAGGGTCCTCGGACCGGCAGAGGGGCGCCTGCCGGGGGGGGTCGAGTACGAGCCCGGGGCTCGCCGGGTGAGCTGTGAAACGCGTGCCCAGCCAAGCGTGGCCAGTAAACAACCAAGCAAACCATTTTTAGTAGAAAATTCCGTTGGGTTTAAAGCCTTTCTTTTTTTGGAGGGGTAGCTCAAGGGGTGCTAAAAAGCCCAAGGAAAGCAGCAAGTGCCCACCTGCATGTGTGTGAATTCTCCAGCAGTTTTGTGTKTGTTTGTATGAGCCCAGCACCACTCTCCAAACACTGCAGGTGGCTGGGTGCCCAGCTCAGGGGCGTGAGGTCTGGTGGGGCTGAAGGTCTAACAGGATGAAGCTGTGGACGAAGCTGTGGCTGGGAGGTGGCAGTGGGTTTGCAATGGGGGTGCCAATGGGGCAGAGCAATTTAAGGACCCGGATGAGGCTGGCTGGTGTCCCTGAGCTGAGCCTGTCTTGGGGGAGCATCTGTGGTGCAACTGAAAGAGGAGGAACAGAGCAAGAGCTGCTCAGGGAGGYGAGGGAAATAGCAGAGGTGGAAAGCAGCCTCTGCTGGGTCTCTCCTAGGTGTGTTGGAAGTGGAGCTGGGAGGRGTGGGATGAGGGAGAGGTGATGGGGAGGTGGAGCCTGTAGGGTGCAGGAAAGAAAAGGATTTCTGCTTTTTTGGAGTTGGACAGGTTTTTGCTGAGATGTATGCTCTTCTTCTAAAGGTAATTCTTAATGCAGTGACTGGCTTAAAAATCATGTTGTTTGTTTACTTAACAAAAGAAGTTCCTCAAACATCTGGTCTAGGTAAGAAAAATAAACTTCTAAAATTGATTTCATGATGCTGGTATCGTTCTGGGGTAGGGGGTGGAAATCTAGCCAGAGCAGCTCCTACCTGTGGCTTCCTTCTCACCTGTACTGCGAGGGCTCCTTGGTGGATTTGTGAGTGATTTCTTTGTGCCTAAATCTGGCTGGAGCAGTAAATATTGAGCCCTAGGTATGGATAGGGAGCAAGTGCAGTTTCCCCGCCTGCCCAGCGTGAGTGCTGCCGGCCCCGGGGCAGCGAGCCCGAGAGCTACGGCGCTGAAGTTGCGAACGCCGGAGGGTCTTRCCCGGGTGGACCTGGACACGGGCAGGTGCTTCCCTGCCTGCGTTCCTGTGCAGCTCATGTATGTGGCTCTTCTCCAGAGCGTTTTCTCTCTTTCCCCCTTCTCTCAGCTATTGGTGTTGGTAAAAAGAGGTTTTACCTTGCTGCTTTTGAAAGAATTTCCAGCTCTTGTAAGACRGCAGGACCTTTCTGCCCCCTTTACCGCTCCCCTGCAGGCGCACGGACACCCCTGCGGCGTGGGCAGGAGGAGGAGGAAAAGCAGCAACAGGCAGGGAGGGACCCGCCGTGCTSCGGCGCGGCGCGGTGGGGAGGCCGGCGGAGGGCCGGGCCCTGGGGTGTCCCAAAGCCGCCTTCCGGGAGGGACGGCGCGAGGTGCAGCGCGGCGCGCCGCCGATCCRCGAGCAGGGAGCCGCCGCCGCCGGGCTCCCGACCGCCGGCTCGGCCGGACAGCGCGTCCCTGCTGCGCCGACCTCCCCAAATCCTGCTTCCGTCCCGCTCGCGTGGACTTCCCGGGGCGGTGGATAGGCTCTCCCAAACTATCTGGCGGTTTGGGACAACTCGTGTTTGCGCTCGTTCGGCAGGGAGACCTCAGTTCCCGAAAACAGCAGGCCCCCAGCACAGCCGAGCTCGCATCCCGCTTGGGCTGAGCGAAGGGGGGACCACGCGGACGGGATCCCTGGGGCGCCAGCCTCACTAGGTGAACTCGGATCCCTACGTGCTGTGAACGACCTCGGATGGTGCTTTCAAGTCTGGTTTCTTTGCCGTAGCACAATGCTGTTACCCGACTCAAAGTGCGCATTTTTAGTCTTCGGGATTGGTTGCCCCGACAGGGAGCAGCGGACACAGAAAAYAGCTGGGAGAAAACAAACAGGAATGCCATTAAAGACTTGCCCGGGAGGCGGACGTGTCTTCTCTTTGTTCGTGCTCGGAGACCCTGCTTTCCTCCGCGCGGCAGCGACGGCGCGGGCGCTCGCGATCGTGTGCGCCGCGGCTCTGAGCGGGGCTTCCGCTAAGCTGCTCTCGCTGTCCTGCAGCGCGGTCAAAATAACGCGTCTCTGCTCGGAGAGCTCCTGGAAGGAGCAGGTGTCCTTCTTCCGGCACAAGGCAATAGGGGCTTGAATGCTGGAGTCTTCCCTCTTCTATTGACAAAGAGGTGAAAGACCCAAACCTCCTTTTTCCCCTTTTTTTCCCCCTTTTCCTTTCTCCCCTCTAGCTCAGGGTGTTGTGTGTGTCCTCCTGCTTGGTGCCATGGTCTGAGGAGAGTCTGTGTCCCGTGGTAAATGGGAGCTGGGGACCTGCTGGGGGATGATCAGCGCCAAGCAGCCGAGGTGGCCTCTGCGCAGGGAGCTGTTCCCCATCCGTAAGCGGCCCGCGGGTTTTGGGGAGGCGATGGTGGCCCTGAGCCCTGCGGCACCTTGGAAGGCACCAAGCCTCGAGCACYGTCTGCRAGCRCCCGGCTCCAGCTCCGTGGTCCCCRCCGTTGAGCTTGGCAGGGTGGCCGGTCCTCTCCCAACCTCCACAGTGCCGCTGGCCTTCCCTGCGGTCGGTCCTCTGGTCAGATTCCCTGTTGATTAAAACGCTGCTGTGCCCAAGGATGTGGAAGATAAGCTCCTCTCCCCCAGTCACTCATCTAGACGGGATGGTATTTCCCGTGGTACCTGAGGTGGTCCTGATCCCCTGAGGAACATGCAACAAGATCAGTGAAATAAAGAAGCCAGTGAATGCAGACTTATATTGATTTTTTTTTATTATTATTTTTTATTTTTATTTCTTAGACCTTCCTCCTTCGCCTTAGTTCAGCAGCAGTTTGGGGGTTGCTCACTGCTCCTACAGCCGGTTTTGGGGGGCTGGAAGYGGGTGCTCGCGGAGGCGAGCGCCGCGCTGTTGGGCCGCCCGTGCCACGCGCTCTGCCCCAGCGCCACTCCCCGCTCTCGCTGCGCCTCCGTGGCCCGGGCTCGTGGCCGCGCAGGAGCGCTGCCGGGGCGCGGAGCAGAGGCGCTGCCGGCGGACACGGACGGTCCCGAGCCGCCCGCGCCGGTGCGATGAGCTCAGACCCGAGCCGCTCGGAGCTGAGGCTCTAGAAACCCTGAACTCAATAGACTGAGGATTTGCAAGAGCCGGACCCTGGTCTCCTCATTCAAGCTTTAATACCGTAAGGAATTARTGGTAAAGCACTGGATGATTTAAAAATAATAAAACACTTCTCTAGTGATGTTTTTTTTTAAAAAAAAGCATTTGATTCTTCTTTGATTAAGTACAGAGAGAGGTGTATATAAAACATCCCTTTGGACATCTTTCTGCTATAACCACCACAATAAAAGTTTGGTTTATATAACAGTTTGCAATATGTGTAATACACTTTATTCTGCAATATGGACATAGAGCTGAGCTGTGCTCTGAGTGCCAGGAGCTGTGATAGTTTGTTATTCTGAGGACACAAGGGGTAAATAAGAGCTTTTCTGTAAAGCAGGGAGGCTTTTCAGTAAGGCCTTTAATAGAGCAGTAAAGGTGTTTTTTTTTTGGTTTTTCTCTTCTCTCTCTCTCTCGCTCTCCTTTTTTTTTTTTTCTCCTGGCGTATACCTGGGCATCATTGCAAATGGGAAGATTTACTAGTAGCTTTGAGCCAGAAGGTTCATAAGCAATTTATTTCCAAAGCACTGTGCTATTGCATGTGTTTGTTTTTAGTAAAGGGCAACTACTGAGGGCTTTTTTCGTCTTCTTTTTTTTTCCCCCTCTCCTTTCTTTCTTTATTTTCCCTGGTCTGATGCTGTTCAGTGTCTGCTGYAACTTCAGCTTCTAATGCAACATGACATAACAAGCTGCTTAGGATCAAGGGAGTAGGAAGGAGTCATTAAAGTTAAATCCTGAGAAATAACTCAGTTTCYGAAGTTGTTTCACAAATTACACTACTGCTTATTTCAGATGCCTCTTGCATACAGAGGCCCTGTCCCTCAAGCCTGAATGGGGCTGTTGTTCTTCACCCTTAATGAACCCAGGAGACTGTGGAGTCGGGGAGGAACATTCCTCTTGGGGCTGCACCTGGCTTTCCAGCAGTGAAACCTTCTTCCAYCAGACACTACTTTCCTTTGACCTTGATGGAATTTTTTCCACTTGTAAGAACAGTTACAAAGGCAAAATCCCCATGTGGATTTGAAAGAGTTTCACCATCAAAAGTAGATTTCATAGTAAGCATTTGCTTTATTAAGTGACACTTGCTTTCACTTCAGGCTTAAAGTGGGGAAAACTGATCAAGTGGCTTAAATGCTCCTTTGACTGTAGTTTTGCTAAGAAGCTACAGAGGAGGCTGTGGAGAAGGAAGCCTTGTAGATACTGATTTGCCTGGTTYTGATGCACTGGAGTTGTCCTGCTAGGGAAATCCAAGGTTTTCACATTAGGACATTAATGGGGAAACTGCGAAGCACTGTCAGCTGTCCTCAGGTTGAGCTTAGCTCTAAGGGCCACACTAGCACTGTGGGCAATGTACTTCTGAGAGATGAATTGTTTATAGCAAGAGGAAGTCCTGCATTTGCAACCCTGGCTCCAAGTTCTCCTTGGGTTTTTGCTGAGATCTCAAAACTGGTTCCATATTTACTGGTTTTGTAACTGGGCCAAGGTAAACTCTGGGATGTGCATTTTAGTAAATACTCAGTTCTGAATCCAAACGTGTCTCAAATGCATCTTGTAGGTATATATTTATGAAAAAAGTAGAATTTGCACACTAATAATTTCAGAGCTGTTATAAGAAGAAAAATTAAGCTCTACAAGGATATTGAGGCTCCTAAATCCCAGAGTAAGTAGCTCTGTGTGTGTGTGTGTGTGCRTGTCTATGTCAATACAGCAATGGCTGCTGGGCTGAGATGACCTTTTAGCTCTTGGACCTCCTGAAGATATTACAGTTAAGAAGTCCAGGTCAGGTGAGGAGGTGAGCAGAAGATAGATGCAAGAAACCAAAAAGCAGACAGCAAGGCTAGAAAGACCCTCAGGAAACTCTTCTCTGTCCTTCTGTGCCAAGGTGGGGCCAGCCATGCTTAAACTGCTTCTGAAGCAGTGGAGTCTGGAGTCTTCCCTGGCAATGGGGTTGCATATTTCATTATTCTTGTAGCTTTCTAAGAAGTCTATGTCACATCTCCTTTTCTAATCACCTTTCTGCTTGTCCTGTCCTCACAGTGTTTCTTTCCTGCCTGCTCTTTGCCAGTGACATACCTATAAGGTGAAGGAGACCCAGACTTTTTCAGAACTTAAACCCAGCACCATAAACTGCTATTGCTCTCCAAGAGTAAGCAGCAGACAGAAGTGAGATACATGCCCAGTTGGAGAGCAGGAAATAACACTGTGATTAAAGTCAATCTGTTAGATTTTTCTGAGGGAGAAAGGGGAAGGAACCTGCAGGATATGCTAGCACGTATAGGAGGGGCTGGACAAAGAAAGATTTGGGAGGTAAACCAGGAAGAGGAACACTGAGGAGACCTGAGCAAGAATCTGAGATGGGGGCAAACATCCCCCATTGAACCACATGCTGCTTGCAGGCCGGGGGCTACCACGGCAGAGCACGCGGCTGAGGTCTGTTAACTTGTCATCCATGACTTGATGGTGGAAAGCATTGCATTAGATGTTTTATTGACTTCACAAGCAAAATCCTGAAGACRTTTGTGCCAGGTCTTTAGAAAGGTTGCCAATCAAGATGTCGTGCGTTGAAAGAAAATATATAGATRGATTTAACTGATGTGTTCTGCCTTTACTAAAATGACTTTCTGTCTCTGTATTAGTGCGGTGTGCATGTGCAGCAATTAYAGACTGCTGGCTTTATATGTATGATATGTAACCTGTTGTCCTTCTGATGGACAGAAAGCACAACCACTTATTAAAGTGTTATAAAAGCAGGTCAAAGGTTTCATGATATCACAGAATGGCGTGTGCTTCAATGATAGYAAAATTCGTACTTTGTCACATTGGGAAACTCTATCAAGTGTTGCCATGTGGCTTTTTTCAGTTTTTCTGCTTTGGGTTTGTGATGTTTTTTGTTTATTTGGGTCTTTTTTTGAGTAAAGTGGCTATGTTTTACCTCTGATTGATTAACCTCTGGGCTTTTCATTGCTTGAAAGCGCATGAAATTATGTTCATATTATTAACTAGCAAGGGGAGCAAAGAGGGGGATGCTGGAAGGCAAAATTGTCTCTTTACTACCATTTTCTTTAATACAGCAATCTGGCCCACCCTTCTGCCTAGCTAGTTATCACAAAATCTTGATTGAGGCTTTGCTGTACTGAGGGAGTTAGCAGCAAAGCTAAGCCTAGAAAACACATGCTTCTGTTCTACTGTTCTTGAGGGGAGGGTTGGTTGGTTTTTTTTCCGATATAGATTTTAATATTTTAAACACTGTCACGTGAGAAGCATATGATCTGGCTGGTGCTGTGTGTTGGATGGTGTGCACTTGTGTCTGCTTGGTGGCAACCTGGCTGTGAGCYGAGTAACTGGGCATTGCAGCCATCACTGACGTTACCACAATGTCAAAGGACTCCAGCTGTAGACAACGATCAATTTGTGCTAGGTGCCCTCCACACTTGGAGCAAAGAGCTCTCTTGTCCTGGCCAAAACCCAAAGCAACGTGTGAAGGCAGGCATGGGACACAAAGGGAACGACAAGGCAATGTTGGTTGAGTCCCCAGAATGTGGCTGTGTCACCCAAACAGCTCAACCGGCCACTCTTACAGCCACGTTCATATCCAGAGGAGGCCAAAGGAGAGCAGCACAGCAGCCCTGGGCTGGGCTTGAAGGCAGGATTCCCACGCACAAAGGGCCGCGTGGAAGGAAGCGTATGTGTGATTGCTCGAAAAAGCTAGCAAAGGAAGATAAAGGCTGGATTCGCAGGCCAGCTGGAGGAGGGAGCTGATTCCCCACTGCTAAATAAGTGATGAAAAACAAAGCAGGGTTGTCTGTGAGAGGCTTTGAAATAAAAATAAGCAGTTCATGTTTGATCTGATAAGAGAATTCAGCAGAGATACTTGGAGAGGAGTGCAGAGAGATGGTCAAAATGATGGACTCTGAAAAGACCTCTGTAACAGCATTTGATAGAGGTACCTGTAAGATCACGATGGGCAGGAAGAGATAAGAGCTTTACAACAGACATGATACCAGCTGGAGAGAACGTTAGCTGTGGGCATAGCCAGGGAAGGCTGCAGTTCTCGCAGGAGAAATCTCCAAGAGCTAGGCTGAATTAGAGAAGTCCAAGTCATGCTTTGTTAATGGACCAGAGTGACAGATGGTGGCACTGCAAGTGGAGACTGCAGAAGGTGGGAGAGCTCTGAGGGAGGACAACRAGCCCTGCCTTGGCCTGGTGCTGGCAGACAGACAGCCACGAGACATCAGAGAGACAGGCCAAGGAGGCCTGGAGGACAAGGAAAGCGCTGCAAGCACCTCTATGCAGGGGCAGGAAAGGGCTGGTTTCCCCACTCATTCAAACCTTGGCTCCTCTCCTGAGAGAGGAGCYGCTGGACTGTATCAAGATCCTTTCACATAAGTTATTGAAGAAATGCTAGAAGGCTGGTCTTTCAACTGGAGAGCAAGGAAGCAAACAAAAGAGAAAAAAGAAAAGAGAAAAATGCTATACACTCTCAAGCTATCTAAAAATGCCCCATTCTGCTCCATTTTTACTCTGGAAAAGAAAGATTTCCAAATGTCTCGTGCATAATAGTTAACATATATGCAGCTGTGTGTCTACGACTGCTCCCGGAAAAGCAATTGTTTTTCTGTTATCAGTGGTCACCCATCACTCCTAAATTTAGGAAGGCAAATACGTAGCCTCTGGGTGAAATTAATTACACACAAGTAAATTAGATTCCAGTAACTAATTTTCCCATGGTTACCAAAGCTTCTAGGAGAGCAGCAGGATGTTATCGCAAATGTCCTCGTTCTCGCACTTCATGGCTTAAACCGATTCCCCGCTTGGGCTCAGCCAGAGAGCTGTGCTAGCCGGCGCCTCCCAGGAGACGCGCGCCGCCGGCCGGGGCGGCCGCTCCTGCGGCGAGGGCACCGCGTTAGGGCCGGCCGCCGGTCCGCTGAAGCGTTGCGGTTTCTGCCTTCCCGCTTGATAGGGCAGAAAATTATTATTTCTCAAGTTGCCCAAACGGGAGCATCCGCAGCAATGTAACAGTGCAGGAGAAGCTGCAGAGTATCCACTGATAAAATGCGTCGGATATTTTCAGTGCAACTATGTAATTGGGAAACTAAATTGTCTGAATGTTGTCATACGTGCTAATTATCCTGAATGCACCGTGCATGAAGAATAAAATCTTCATCTTGCACGTAGCGTATACAGTTAGAAGATAATGACACTTTAAATTCATACTTGCAATCTTTGGTGCACAAAGGTGAAAATATTTTAGGKTTGTATATTCCCATTGGCGTGCACGTGGAAAGAAAACAAATATAGTGTAATTGTTTGCATTTTTTCCTCTAAACTTACAATGCCAGCCAGATTGGGCAAATACTAACTTGTAGATCAGTTTTACTAGCAGCTCTTTGCATAAACATTTTGTGCTAAAAAAGACTCTATTCTATAGATATAACAAACAGCATTTTCCTGAGTCTGTCAATGTGCTTGTTCTTACTTACAGTTGCTTGCGGTTATCTGTATTTTGCTGTTGGGCAAAGCAGATATTTTGGCTAAAATATGTTGAAATGTTGTTTTGACTGAGCCATTCATTTGCAACAAATGAAGCATAACGAATACATTTTGGAAGCTCCACTTAGAATTCAAATTCCCCCACAATTCCTTCCTTAAATAAATCCTATTCACTAACTCACCTGGGCAATGAATGGCATGAAAACTGCATCTACCCGTGTATTGTTCCGATGACACAAGCACGGAGTTCCTCTGAGAACTTATTTTATTAACTGAAAAGTAAATGAAAAGAATATTCACACTTCAGATCTGGGATCTTTTTCTCGATTTTTGTAGCTATAAGGGGTTGATGGCATCTATATAATCTGCCTCATTATATTGTGCATAGCTCCCAAACTTCCCAGGAAAAGATACACTTTTATGACAACTATTTGGTTATTCTGATGTCAGCATGATTACTCATATGCTTCAGGTTAAGTACATATCCTGCAATGGTTTGAGGATTCGGGGTTTTAGATCATTTCTCTGACTTCTTTGGCCCATTCACCTTGGGCCTTGAAGATCAAACAGCATTTTATTGGAGGAGAAGGTTTAATGTAACAAAACTAAGTGATTCAAGAGGCTCTCCTGGCTGTGTGTATGTGGCTGTACTTTTCTTTTATATATCATAATTTCTGTCAAAGTTTCTGATTAACATATAAAAAYCTGACATCTTATCATAACTTCTTGCTAAATATGTTTATAAATACACTGGGAATTATTCTGAATAGCTGCAGGGAATGGACAAAGCATCTATTTGTACAATGTATTTAATTATTCAGGTTGCAGGCTTTTATGGTCCAGGACTTGCTCTGAGGGGCCATCATAATACAGATGATAATAGCAACGAGGAACTGGGCAGATGGTGAAACAGAACAGGTATCAGCGATGGCAGAAATCAGAGGCTGCAACGTTCACTGGGATTTGGCCACTGCAACTCTTTGGCACTGTGCGGATTTTTTGGTTTCCAGAGCCACCTGAGAATTAACCCTCCCCACCAGGGGTTATTACCAGGGATAGATGCAGAGCACTAGGATTTTCGATGTTCCTCAGGGCCATCCGACCACCCGTTCTGTCAAAAATCAGTCCACCCAGGTGAGGGGCATTTTGTCTGCGGCTCCCTGAAGCAGGCRGCTGCACAAAGGAGGAGTCGATGGTGGCAGCTCGGCGCCCGTGGGTCACTGCTCCCCGSGAAGCACCGGCCTCCGCCGCCGGCACAGCTGTGCCTGGGTCTCCACTGCAGTGAAAGGGCCTCCTAACACATGAAACTCTGATTGCAGCRTGTGTATGTAACGCACACCCATGAGAAGTGGCTGTGGGAAAAGTATTCTCTTGCAATTGTCGAGTTTTAATATATTCTAGATTAGGCGCAAATCTGTACGCTCTTGCATTTAGCACAAGAGGAAAGACTCTAAAAGGATTAAACTATGTTTGACATAGAGCAGTGTTCTCCATTTGCCCTGCTGTCAATTTACTTAAAACACCACCCGCTCTGATGGAGATTGTGAAGATTTTGTCCCTGATGTGCTGCTGTGGGAAAGGCTGTTCCAGGAGCTGAAGATAAAATGGCAGTACRTGCTCTAAAATCTTGACCCCTTGAAGTGAAGAGCAAAACTTTTGGATGAAGTGGGTCAGTCTTTATCTTTTGTCCAACAGCAAACAAGCCACCTGTGAAGATCCTTCATCCTTCATTGCTTTCAGCTGCAAAATGGAGCTAAAGGTGAGGGTGGAGAATGCAGCAGCTCCTGCTAGCGCAATGGAGACACCCAGGGTAACCTCAGTGCTATGGCTTGATGCACCTGGGCCAAAGGAGGCTGTTGGGGGGATGGATGTGTATATGGAGATGCAGAGAGGTAGGACTGAGCTGCGTGGAGTCGCAGGGTGCCCGTCCAAGGGCAGTGCAGGGATGCYTGAGCTGGCTCTGGTGGGGTGAGCCCCAGAAATGGTCCCACAGCAGCAGGCACAGG
This sequence comes from Rhea americana, assembly GCF_003343005.1. NCBI lineage: Eukaryota > Metazoa > Chordata > Aves > Rheiformes > Rheidae > Rhea > Rhea americana. The sequence goes on along the minus strand of NW_028186845.1, from coordinate 766,783 downwards.
GGCCAGGCTAATGACAGCAAACTGTGTCACGTGGAGGGACAGAGTTTTTTGTGTTGTGCTGTAGCAGCAGAGCACAAAAAATCCCCAGAAAGCCAAGTCTGAGCTTGGAAACAGCTCAGATTTCCAGGATGCTAATCCGGTACCTTACATGGAAGACTGCGTTCCCTTGCTGGAGTATTTGGTAGTGATAACCCCAAACCCAGCCCGTCCCCTTTGTGGTGGCTAATGAACTTCTGTGGCAGCTAGCAGCTCCTGACTCGGCGAGAGAGGCAGTCTTGCCCTGATCCGTGGAACTGTGAACGGCTGTTGCATGTTACTCTGAGCGTTGTACTTCCCTGCTGCCTTTGTATTTCTCCCAAGGATCACTTTGATCTGCCCATAGTCATGTCAACTGCCGAGTGCAATGACCCCTAATAACAGGAGATTCTGAAGCTACTTAGCAGGAAATTACTACATGTGATGTTGCTAAGCAATGTCAGACTGTCAGTGAATGCCCAAGATAATGTTTCTCTACTGGAAAACCGGGAGAAGGTTGAGGGGTTTTTGGTGGCATCTTAATTTTGCATAGAGCTGAGAACTGTGGAATCAAGCAAATAACACCTGTCTCATCAGGGCCAGCACAGCAATTACTGGGTGTGAAAAGTGTGGTCCTCCCTGGAGAGCGGTGGCAGCTGCAGAGCGGAAAAGAGGAGATGGGGTAGGGGGAGGAGAGGGGAGGCAGGCAGAGGGGTGAGGGAGCTGATTTGAAGGGAATAATAACAGGGAGAGAGATGCACAGGAAGGGGAAAACCCCCAGGCAAGAGACCGCAGGGCCAGCTGAACCGCTACRTGGAAGATGTCTGGGGGCACTTATCCAAAATGAGATTAAATGGAGAAAACTAGAGCAGCCGGCCGGTTCCATTGTGCAGCCCCTGGCGCGCACGTGAGATCCTGTCCTTCAGAAAYTGCCCTCCCTTGTACCTGTGGAAACAAAGGGCAGTTTTGCTGTGCTTTTTGAGAAGTTGAACTTTGCTTCAGTAAGGAACAAAGCTCTTGAGATACAAGAGCTCTTGGGCTATGAAGGCTGTAGCGGGCTAGACCAAGGCCTGCAATCCACCTGCCAGTGCCTTTGGGGCTTGTGGCATAACTTCAGCCCCACTCTTTGGGGTACCCGGGAACTGAACTTGCTGCAGGAAGTGACATCTTCATCTCTTTAAATAGTTTCTTCTGGACATGGATTTCTTCTCTCCTCTGCTAGTTTGCTCTAGTCACATCTGATATTTAATATCTCCAGAAGCAGCTACGCTTCAGTGCTGAATTAATCTATTTGTGCAGAAGATGTCATATCAATGTCCATTATAATTTTGCCCCAGCAGCATCTAGAAGAAGCAACTCTTCATCTTGGCCAAATTTTCCATTTCCAAGAAATTTCTACTGCTTATTTATCCTTTTCCTTTTTTGTTAGGAAGACAGTACACTTCCAGTTTTGTTTTCAAAACAGCGTTAAAGTACTCAACAGCTTTGGAAATTATCTTTAATGTGCTAATACAAAGTGGAGAAGGCAGATGCTGACGTGAAGTTCTTCTTCATCTGAACTGGCAGGAGCTGGAGATCTCGGGATGTATCCTGCCATCTGGCCTTTTGAAGCGGGAGGCAGATTCRCAGCCCTCCTGGGAGGGCCGAGGCTCCTGTCGCACTGTTCATGGGCGCGAGCCAGGTGTCTGCCACGCGGAAACTGGATGCTGCTCTGAGCCGCACCAAACGCCCCGGTGTTTCTACAGCACCTTCGGGAGCCCGGGAGATGGGGCTGGTACATGCAGAAATGGAAATTCTAATACTTACAAAGGGACGTGGCCGAATGTGGTGGACCGTGGCCAGCGGCTCTGCCCGTACGCACCTCCGAGGTGCTGCCCGGGCCAGGAGCGGAGCCCTGAGGACCGAAACGTTGCCTTCCAGCTCCAGGCCGTGCTGGGGGCGGGGGGAGGGAGCAGCGCCCTGCGCGCTGCTCTCGTGGACGGGGCGCCCCTCCACCTGCCTCCTCCGCTCGCCCAGCACCCGGCACAGCGTCGCCCCGCTGCCCGTGCGAAATGCATACTGATAGGATACATGTAGCAGCGCGTACGGGGTAATTCCGCCCCCGCCGCCGCGGCTGCACCGCGCGGCGGCGGCCGGCACCCCGCTATACCGCCCCCTCCTTGCCGGAGCCCAGACACCGCCTCCCGCATTAGCATGCCTTCCTCCTCCTCCTCTTCCTCCTCCCCCCGCCGGGGACGCTCCGCCGGCCGGGCGCGGAGCGGTGCATGGCAGGAGACGGGGAGGCGCCGCGGCCGCGGGCAGCAGCAGGCTCCGAGCGGCGC
>NW_028186845.1:753085-763900 GCF_003343005.1 Rhea americana | reverse complement strand
CACCCGGTGCCCTCCCCGCACGGCGGCCCCCCCGGTGCTCCCCCTTGCACCCATCCCGCACCCGCTGCACGGTCGCCCCCCTGCGCGGCTGCCCGACCTTTCCCCGAGCTCGGCATCCGCGCGTCCGTGAGCCCACTAGCAAGCGCGCGTGGATGGGCATTTCCGAGGCGACGTGCCCGCAAAGGCAGCAACGCGGCGCGTCTGGAGTACGAGCAGTGCCCGGGGCCGGGGGGCCGGGGGGCTGCGCCCGCCGCGTGTGCCCGCGCAGCCGAAGGCGCGGCTCCGCCGAGGTGCTCTGCACGCTCCGCGCGCGGTCTTGCCGCTCYGCTTCCCCCCTCGCAGGGGCTTGCCTTATTCGCAGGGTAATGAAAGCGTTTTAGCGGGCCGTGGGGGCTTGGGTTAGTGTCCCCGCCAGACTGCAAAGCTGGCAGGTCTGTGGCAACTTCATGCGATCTCCTTGAAGAGGGGGAGAGACGGCGGCTTTCCTCCTGCGGGAGGAGAAGTTTATTGTGGCAGGCGCCAGCCTCAGCTCGGGGAGAGGACCCCGGCTCAAGGAGAAAAGCTGCYTGACCGTGTCAAACACAGGCTTTCGCTTCAGGCGGCTGTCAGAAAGCCGGTGCGTAGCTCTGCGCTGGGCAAGCGGTCCCAGCGCTGGACCCGCCGGCTTGGAGCAGCTCCGTGAAATTCAGCGAATTCCAAAATGCCGCTAGTGCGCTGCTGTTGGGAAGCAGCTTTCCGTCGAGGCAGGGGTGTCTGGCGAGCACGGCTCACCCAGAGCAGCATGCCAGGCTGCCCGCCGCGGTGCTGAGCGGGCGAGCCAGGCCCCCGCGGGGCCGCGAGCCCAGGAGCAGGGAGGCTCCTTCGCCAGCCCCTGCCTGTGCTCCGGGAAGGACGAAGGGTGTCTTTCCACTTTGGTTTAATAGAAAATGCAGGAAAATGAGGTGCATCTGCTTTGTTATTGTGCATTCACTTTCCTCTGTAACTAAATGTTGATGCTGAAATTAATATTTAATACAAATAACACATGAATTGCTATGTTCTGCCCCGATCAATTTGGCTCAAAGTCTTTGACCTTTTTTTACCTTTGCGCCCATACTTGCTTCACACAGCTTTTACAGGTTAAATGTTAATACTCAGGGGGGCTCGTTAGTTATTGCTGACAGCTTTTAGGCACTAAGGTACCTTTTTGTCTGGGCACTGGAATTGAGCGGTAGCTCAAAACCGTGCTACAGAACGGTGGGATTCTCCAGCCGAAAGGGTGGCAACTCCTGAGAAGTTAACTGCAGGTAATGTCAGCCAGAGMAATCGGAGTGCTGCGCTGTTAAGACCGAACCTCATTTATTCGGGGGAGTTTAGACTAGGCGACCTGGAGCGTGTGTCTCCGATCTCTGCCTTTCAGYGGGTGTGCTTGCTGGGGCAGATGCATCTCTTTGGCTTTGACAGAGCTGCTGGATTAGGAAGGGGGTTGATTATGAAGAAGGTTTGTGCTTATGCCCTGTAATGAGCAGCAGAGAGCAGAAAACGCCAAGGTATTTTTGGAGGTGTTTGTCAGGAAAAGAACAGCAGGTGGGAAGTGAGCACTTTAAGAAGAATTATTTGACATCCACTTTATGAAGCAACTAAGAAATTAAAGATGTGTGATGCCTTTCCACCCAATATTTGAAAACTAGGGAGCATGAAGCCATGGCAATAGAAAGCTCCACTAACCTTTGAAAATCATATCCAGCAATTCTCCGCAGTAAATATAGTGCAGTGTCAACACGGCTTTTACATTCAAAATGCCCCCCTCGCAGCGGAGAGGCTGCCGCTGACCGAGGCAGCGTGCAGGACTCTGCGGCTGAGCTGTGCCCTCCGCTCCGCTCAGTCCTGCTGTAGGTTTATTTTAAATGAAACAGTGATGCTGGGCCAAATTAAAGTTCAGCAAAACGAAAAAGGGCTGTAATTCAAAGGCGGCTCTTGTTAGAGCGCTGCCCAAAGCAATATAATATTGAATGATTCTCCAGATTTCATTACCAGTGGAATATCTTGCCTAGTTTATAAATCTAGCTTGATTATTAATGTTTTTATTATTCTCCATTAGTTGCTCTAACAAAGAGAGCATAAAATAGGACAGATGGAGTGAAGCTTGACTTGAGTGTTTTCCTTGAATTTTAGTACATTGGTTTGGAGATTTACCACTTCACATCTTGCACTGCTGCCTTTTCTACAATAAAACCCCCAAACCGCCTCTCCGTAATGCTGAAAGCTCACGGTATATGTATATCGTTCACAAATCACATCTTCTTATGGCTGTTTGACTTAAGAGTCTCAGGGGTCTCAGCCGCAAAAACTTCGTATGCGTTAGCTGTGACTAAGTAATGAGAATTCTCACTTCACCGGGCTTTGAACCAGGTCCCAAGGGAGATCTGCCTTCAAGCCTTATTTTTCATAAGGGCCGGCGCGGTGGAATCTGTGCACTAAAGGTGTTGACCTGGAGACCTGCTGTTTTAAAAGCGAGYTCACTGGTAAAAAAGCAGCTCTTGGCAGCAGGGTTGTGTTATCATCTGCTATAGATACAGATGCTGGTGGGAAACCGGGTATTGAGCAAAACCTGTGGCTGGCAGACAGATGAACGTCCAAACCAGAGCAAGGCTCCTCCCATTGGAGAAGTCCCTCCATCGTGCGCTGGTTGCAGCACAGAGGCCTCAGTGGGGTGGTTGCAGYGTTGTGGCCGAGAATAGCCTGTGTGGTTGGGGGACAAATGACACGGGAGTGCCGGGAAAGTTTTAGTTGAGTTGCAAGACCGTTTGTACAAAAAACAAGAGTGTTCTTCTTGTCGACTGTATGATGGGAGGTGCCAGGAAAGTTTGGTGCGCTGCCCACCCCCCTGCTTCCTGGGTGTTTCTTCAGCTGGGGGCTTYGGGGCATTCCTGATGCCTTGCGTACTGCAGGAGACGGCGCTCTCCGCTTTCCGCGCACAATGCCGGCCTCTGTTGTTTCCAGCCGCCCTGCTCCGAGGGGGTGCAGGCATTTGCATTCATCGCCCGGGGCCGTGGGCCGAGTCCCCCCTCGCTGCCGCCCTCCCAAGCGGCTCTTTGTGCGCCGGCAGGACCCTCGCCTTTGTACCGGCCTCTCCTTTGAATGGGGAGGATGCGCTGGTGGAGAGGGTGGTTTGCAGAGCCCTTCCAGCCGTGCCCGCCAGCGGGGCTGTGGTGGCCCGCGGGAGCAGACAGAGGTTTCTCTGTCCTGAGACGGAGGAGCTGAGGAGCAGGAGGAGCAGCAGCAGTCTCCTGCGACGGCGAGGGTTAAAGAGCGATCTGTGCCAGGCGCTGTTCAAGTGCTGGCTGCTAAAGCAGCCTGGGAAATGGGCTCCTTTGGGGTGATTTGCTTGCACTTTCTCCCTGTTTAAGAAGCAATGTGTCTCTAGAGCTGCTGAGCTAACCATCAGGGTAGGAGCTTTCCCGCCGCTGTCCCCATCAGACGTCAGCGTTTTACAGCTGTTCCCACAAGTGGTCGCGCATGCTAGTCCAGCCTCCTTCGCTGCTCTAAGCTCAGCCAGGAACTTTCCTAAATTGACGCATTTAAGCGTCTGGGAAGGGGGAGGGTGTCTCTAAGGCATGCCTTATTTTCTGATTCAAAGCTTGGGATAATTAGCCCTTTTAAAGTAAAATTCTTGTATGGAAATAGGCTGTCTGATGAGGAGAAGCCAACAGACTTCTAACCTTCTACTGCTGCTGATGGAGAAATTAAAAAATCATAATCCCAGCTGGGGCTTCATTCAGCCTTCTAAAATGGCAAGACTTTCAGGACAAAATGCTTGATAGATTCCTTAAAGAACAGTAGACTCAGGCCAACTGTGCAGCAGAGAGGAGCTTTGCTTGGCCCCTCTGCCATTAAAACGCTTCCTTCCCCGCTGTTAAGGAGTCCTGGCCTTCCCAGGTCCATGAATTCCCTCCAAGACTGTTAAGCTACCATGTAAAAAAAAAAAAAAAAAAAAAAAAGTATGCTTCTGGTTACATTTTAAGATCTCTCTTGAAGCCAAAGTATAATGCAAACTAAATTGGCTTGACAAAAGGCTGGCTGGAAGCTTTCAAACATACTGGCTACTGTGAAAGCATTTAATCTGGTATTAAAGCCCTGGCTGGTTTGAACTGCTACTTCCCTTTCAGATTTGAGAGCCCCAGACCTCAAGATACAGTAACGCAATTTTGTTCTGTGCTTGGCTGCTATTGTAGGCCTAGCTGCGTGAATTACTGAGGGCAGTTAAGCTAAATTAGTCGCTTTAATGAGACCCTGCCTTTAGTAGTGGTTCTGAGCCTGTGCATGAAACCGTGTCACTGGAGACTTTCCCATGTTTCAGGGAAGAGATCTCGGGGGGGTGGATGGGGTGAGCCCCCTCCTTGTCCTCGCTCTTCATCCTTGGAGCTGAGCTCTGCATTTGAGGCGGTTGGCAGACAGGGCTAACGTCGCCAGCGCTGGTGGCACTTCAGGGCTGGGACAGAGAGGCATTTCTTACGAAAAGCGAAGATGCGTGGCAGAAGAAACTGTTGGCTGCAAGGACTCTCCACTGACTTTGGCTGTTCCTTATGCAGTCCTGGGCTTTCAACCTGTGTAGCCCACACGAGCTCCCAGCTCATTCCTGTGGCTGTTGCTGGGTCTCAGGGTTGTGGTGAACTAGGTGATTTGCTCCCAAGCCAGCACAGTTTCCCACCGCTGGGGTGAGAGGTGCTGTGCGAGACTGTACAAACGGTGCCAGCTTTCCTTGGGGTGAGCTGCAATGTACCCAGGCTTCACTGGCCAAAATTCCCCTCTGTGCTGCCCTGAGCCAGCTCAGTGGCGATGATAGAGATGATGGAGTATGATAGAGCTGTCCTTATGCACCTTTTAATTTCCCCTAAAGACTGGTGGGATTTGCTGTAATGGAAATTGCTCTGCCTGTGTGCATCTCTTCTTGATTTAGGCAGCCACCTCACTCCTGCTGTGCTTGGCTATTCTCCTTCGTTAGGTTACGCTTGCCCGTGGAAAGTGGCTGTGCAAAAGATGGCACATTGCTGTCCCCTGCCTTCGGTCGGACAACGCTCTCCTGGTCCGTGTCTGCAGCAGCTCTGCCGTGAGGGCCAGCAGCGTGTTACTCRGCAGTGCGGCCAGGTGTTTCGTCCGGGGGGCTGCACCTCTGCCTGCCCACTGGTGTGACTCGGGCGACAGCATCGTGAAACCTAGGGATTTCACAGATGTCTCCAGCACCCGATTTGGCCTGCAAGTTCATTAGTTCTAGTGAAGGTTTGCTGTGACTCATCGCTATGACCGCTTACTAATTCCTAATTATTTACTCATTGGCAAAACTGCTGCAGGAATGGATTGCAAAGCTCAGAGAAAGGTCACGCTCTAACTAAAGAAACCTTTATTCCCATAGTACTGCAAGATCAGGTAGATACCATGCTTGGATCTCAGTTTCCTAATTGGCCTTGTAGAGGTGACAATGCGGGAGGGAAAAGCCTTTCTCTTGAACTGCGCCCATCTAGTGTGCAAATCACTGGTTAACAGTAAACTTGGGCCACCGTGTTGTCACTCTTAAAAACAACATCCCATTTTAGAGTAGAGCTGCACTTGAAAGCCAAGGATTTGCGTTCAAAATAACCCAAGATCTGACAGCAACAGTTCTTCTTGAAATGCTTTCTTTAATCAAAATCACTATAAATGGGTAGATTTGGGAGTTTCAGAAGCTCTTCCTGATGTGTGCATGCATCTGTGTGTGTGTTCTTTGTCCCAGATTTTTATGAGGATTGTCTCTGATTTCTGGGTCAGAGAATTAAGRGATTTGATGTTATATTAAAAAAAAACACACCAAGCCACATATGCAAAGTTAAACCCAGTGAAAAACAAAACAGACGTGCGGGGGCGAGAGGAAGAAACTGTTGAAGTCGAGCAGAACTGGAGAGTTTTAGATGAACACGACGAGAAACTGCCTTTGACAATAGATTTGTTCAGAGAAAAGTCGTACAGTGACTGACATGGAGAAAATGCCAAAGTTCACTGAGGAATGAGGTCTTCAAATGAGACTCTGACAGTTTGGTTAGCCTTGAATATTTGAGAGAAAAGAACTTGATTAAATCTGAGGAATTTCCTGTATCAGAATAAACCATATGCATAGAAAATCATTCTTCCAAGAAATCTGGTGATGATCTACAGTTCCTATCAAGAACAGTCCAAATAACGTGATTTGGAAGGTGATAGTTTATATTGTTTTGCTTTGTTTTTTTAATGTTTTTTCAAGAGGGAGTTTCTGATTGCTGACTGTTGGCCAGGCAGAGTTTTTCATATCAGCTGGCATATAATTTCATCCTGACAATATTGATCTTTTGAGTGAACAAAAGCAATTTTACCTGTGTCACAGGGTACTTGCTTGAAGGTGATGGACATGTTTGGATTATATAGTCTTGTCATTTAACAAACCCCAAATGGCATCTCCTCTTGTTTAACTCCCAGCTGCTGAAGAATGCCTGACAGCCCAGGTTCTCTGCCGTTATGTACTTGGTTCACACTATAATTCAAGTGTGTCTTATATGACCACCTACGCTGGAGCAGAGATGGGTGGCTTGGAGCCTGGCGTGAGCCCCAAAGATGCTTGGGCCTGGCAGACTGGAGCTGGTGGCTTCTTTCTGCAGKAGTCAGACTTTGCAACATCTGAGGAGAGAGCAGCAGGTAATTTCTATGGCAAAAGCTTTGTCGCTGGCTGCACTGGGGACCGCTGTTGCAGGTCATTGATGCAGGAGGCCCAGTACCTTTGGAATGGACTTCTCTAATGCGGGGACAGCTGGCTTTCCAGAGAATGGAAAGCCGGTGCCTTTCACATGCAATCTCTTTGCAATGAACTTTCTTACCAAAATAGGGAAGTGAAGAGACAGCTTGTCTTTCCCTCAACCAAAGCCGAAGTAGGAGATAAGAGATCTGGACAGGTTCAACCAAAAGTCTGAAATCCTCTGTGCAATTGCTCTCTTGATTGGAGGAGGCTGCCTGTTCTGCRTCATGGTGGAGGTGTTTAATTTCTGTACAGCTACTAGAGTGCCCTTCTCTCCAGACTGCCCAACTCTGGATTTTTCACCTTTCTTCCCACCAAATTCCCCTTGCTGGAGATGGCAGTTACCTTTACAGGACCTTTACAGGCTATTGCTAAACTTTGGGGATGTCCATGTCTGATGCTTTTTTGAGGTTCAGAGCAGAGCTGAGAACAGTATGGGCACCAAGTGAGCAATTGAACCCTGGATGGSACCTGAATGGGATAGAAGCATGGAAAAGACTGGTGTGCGAGAAAGGGGGTCAGCATGGGATCCYTTTTGAGAAGAGAGCCTGGAAACACTATTCTGAGGAGACGTGCACTTGATTAGATGCTATAGACTGTTCACAGTACTGCAAGTTCTAGGCTATATTGCTAGYTGTCAGCCATTATTTTTATGGAAGTTGGTCAACCCTTAACATTTGCTTTTCTCAGTGAGATGATGCCCTATGCAGAAGTATTACTACCAATATTCTGGCTGAAGTGCAGCATGGGAGTTGCATTTTTTGCATTTCTTTTGAAGTCTAAGCCAAGTTTGAGACTCTCTCCTAAGYTGCTGGGCAGCTCTGCTGAACTCATTTGCAGCTGCCTCGAAGGTGTGTGATGAGCCAAAAACTTGGAGGTCTGTTTGTGTGAAGGGTATAGGAGAARAAAGTGCTTCTGTTGTTCTACTGTGGCTCCTGGAAAGCCCAGTAGTAGAATTGGATACCAAAAAATACATGAGGAGCAAAAAGATACAGTGACCACTACAGAAGATCCAGTGAAGGTTTCAGATCTAATTACCTGTAAACTCTGGAGCTGATGAATTCARCCTTTGGGAAAGGTTGTCAGCTGTCATTTATCACTGAATAAACGTGAAACAAAACAGTCTTCCCAGCTTTTCTTGATCTCACCACGTGCAGTCTCCTCTGGAGACATTGCAACCACTGAACATCTTTTACTTCTTAGCCAGCACTTAGCCCAAAACTGTGGCTTGTCCCTGACTGGCGGGCGAACTTGTACTGCTCTGAGAGCTGGAGAAGTGAGCTGCAACGTGCTCACCAAGGTCTGCGCCTTTTGTAAGGAGGCTGGAGTCGAGCGYGGCGGGCTCTCGCTGCCGAGCGATAGGATTGTTACCACGCTGGTACGTGCGTTTGCTTTGTTCTTGTTCCCTCTTTAAGCTCTTAGTCTCCTTCCAGCACATTAGGTTCCAGAATGGCAGTCAACAAGGCCACTTGAGAAGCATCTTTGCCTCTCTGATAAATTCTCTGCATTAAATTGGCTTTTATTTTTCTTGTTTGTTCTCCATTTTGTTGTTGCTCTGTAAATTCCCCTCTGCTCTGTACCAAACCATGCTGTCTCTGCCTTCGCATCCTTCATGTCAGAGATGCGTTTTTGTTCAAAAGCGAGAGGAAATTGGGTTCACAAAAGGGAAATCCCTCATGGACACGCTTGTGAAATGGCAACATGTTTTATATAAAAACACAGCTAAAGTCAGTTAGGTGGTTTGGGATTTTTTTTGGCAAGATTTTGTTTATGCTATGGAAACAGATCCTCCAGGCCTGATCAATGAGACTGTGAAATGAGAAATAATCTTGTATTGCCTCAGCCAGCACTAAAATGTACAGCAATCCAGTTCTTCCTCCTGGGCTGGATGCATGTCATATTCTATGACAGAATGACAGTCCTGTCAGACAATCTGTTGCTGTTTTGGTGATCCTAGTACACCTCGTACTTCASCATGTACTCAGTCAGTGTCCAGCAAAATCAAGATAATCTGGAGAAAAACAACCACTCTGTTCCAGGTCCCATTTAGGCTATAAAAGGGACAGCACTGATCTGAACAGTCTTCTAAAAGATCACCTGGATTAAAAAACTTCCCCTYGAAAGATATTAAATTTCTCTTTCTGTACTTGAAAGCCCGAGGACAAGGTGTTTGATGAGCCTGTCTCTGAGAGATTAGAGGAAGTCAGTGACCAAGCACCTGSGTTGCTCTCTGCAAGCTAACCTGCGCTCCAGGGACCAAGTCTCTAATATTTAAAGACTTCTACTCATGAAGGGTCTCCAGTTCGATCTGGCATTGGACGTCCAAGCTGACATACTGCGAATCCGTGGCAGTCCCAGCGCAGCTGCACCAGCCCGATGTACCCGCCTTGGTGGATGGCCCTTCCTTTGACCATCGCTGCAGCTCCCGTGGTTGGATACACTTAGAGGATTGCCACAGGGCTCCAAGTAAGAGTCTGATGCTAGGTCAGCGCTTACCAGCATTAGATATTTTTGCTCTTAAGAGCTTCTTCGTTCCCCGCTTCAAACCGCAGCGGTGCGCAGGATCCCACGATGGAATAAGAAGCGTTTGGTGCACGTGCTTGCAGCTACCGCGTGCGTACGGACACTGCTGTGTGCTGGCCGGTGACTGTAGGTCCGCACCTCGTGCTGAGGCTTGGCGGGGATCCGCCACGCCAAGTCCTGCCACCGCTCGTGGCACTGATGGAAGCCCGCGGTCGGCGTTGGGCAACCTGTCCTGGCCGCCGCTGCGCGGGAGAGCGAGCCGTCGGGCTGGCGAGCCCCGCGGGCTTGCTGGGGGAGGAAGGCTTTGGGAYCGCTGTGTCCAGAAGCTTCAGAGAAGTCGCGTGTAGAAGCGGCGAGGATCTGGGYGCGAATCTGACCCACGTCTCGCAGGGCTGGTGGGGGGCGTCTGTCCGTCAGCGGCAGGCTGGGGCCGAGCAGCCCCAGAGCCCTTCTCCTGCCCTGAGCTTGTGGAAACTGTGTTTTAAGGCGGGGGACGCAGGGCGGACGCGGCGTCTCTCCTCGGCGAGAGCGTGCACGGTGTCCTCCTGGTCAGACAGGTCCTTACTGGGGGAGGACGGACCCATGTCACTGGGTCTGTGCCCCCTGGGAAGGAGACTTGCTCGTGAAGGGGTCTGTGGAGACGCGCGCGGGAGCCGGAGGCCGAGGCGGGTCCTCGCGGGGCTGCCGCGGGGTCGATCCGCACGCGGGACGGGGCGAGACGCCAGCGGTGGCTCCCGCTTTCGGGGAGGCAGCGGAGCTGCTGCCCGGGTGGCCTGTCCCCTCCGCCCGGGGAAGCCGCTGGGGCCTCCCGCTCTGCGCCCGCCCGCCCGGCGGGGAGGAGGGGACGGTCCCCGGGCAGGTCCACCTCGGGGTGGGCTCGTCCCCGGGGTTGGGGGCGCGTTGGGGGCCGCGCGGCCTGGGGCACCCGGGGACGGGCCGCGGCCTCGCCGGTGGGCACCTGGTGCCCTCCTGTGGAAACTGGGAAAACGTCAGGGAAGGCAGCGTCCAGAGGCCGCGGACCTCCTCGCCCGGGCCGTTGGCACCCTCCTGGCATCCCCTCAGCGGTGGTGCGATGAGGCAACTCGCGGCGACGACGACGAGGGGCTGTGCTTGTGGCATATATTAATTTCCTCTTCCCAGAAGAAAAGCAGCTCCTGCTTTAAATTTCTGAAGAATCTTAACTATTAAAATCATCCTGTCTCCTCCTACGTTTCGCAGGAGCTTGACAGCTCTTCTTCCTTCTGGGCTTTCCTGGAAAGACGTATCTAAACCCCAGCAATACTGGTGGAGGCCAAAGGTTTCAGCCCTGGGCACAGCGCACAGATCCTCGAGGTGGAGAAGGTGCCCAAGTTGCAGCAGCGTTACATCAGATTCATCTGCAGCGCTTGGTGTGACTCGTTTTCTGTCCCTGCTGCATCATTCCTGGCTGCACAATCCCAGATGATCAGTTTTGCTTGTCTGCTTAAAATAATTGGTTCTCAGGGCAAGGACATCTGCTTTTTTTTTTTTTTTTT